>NC_084531.1:29381207-29638707 GCF_024500275.1 Phycodurus eques
ATAGGAAAAATCTGAGCGAGTCAGTGAAGATCAAATCAGAATAATTGTGAATTTACATTCTGGATTCTCCAAAGAAAGGCCATACAACTCTGAGTTTAATCATCTTTTTCTGGGAATTGGTCAAAATTATACAATCGACTACTACTTAGAACTATGAGAAAGTCCATTGAACTCAGTGACCATCTAAGTAGGAAAACTGTAGATTTTCAAACTGGATCTTCTTAAGAAAGTTCATATTACTCAGCCAGTTCAACCACATTTCTGGGGAATAGGTCAAAATTACATGATCGAAAAATAGTCAGAACTAGGCGAAAGTCCAAGGAGGTGACGATTTAAGAAGAAGAACTAGATCCTCCTAAGAAAGGCCACGTCACTCAGAGTTTGGCCACATTTCTCAGGGAACAGGTCAAAATTACATGATTGACCAGTACTCAACAGAATGGGGAAAGTCCAATAAACTCTACGAGCTACGAAGGAGAATTGTAAAGTCACACACTTGATTCTCTGATTGGAGAGCACATCACACAGAGTTCAACCGCATTACTCAGGGAAAAGGTCAAAATTATACGATCAACCAACACTAAGAACTATGGGAAAGTCTAATGAACCTAGTGAAGATCTAGGAAGGGGAATTGCTGATTCACACACCTGATCCTCCACATAAATCAAGAGTTTAACCACACATCTCTGGGAAAAGGTCAAAATTACACGATCGACCAGTACGAGGCCCACCGGGGGAAATCCAAGGAAATCAGTGAAGATTTAAGTGACAGACATGGTCGCCAAGGCTAGAGGAAATCCAAGTCATTTGTCGCAGGCCCTGCAGACGTATGTTCAAGCTCAAGTCTCCATCTCCCGCCTGGCTTCCCTCCGATGTGACGAGTTGAAAGTTCATCCAGAGGTGAAGGTTTCATCCCACACCCGCTGCCCCATCCCAACCACCATCCCTCCTCAGTTGACCTCTCGATCTCTCTGTGTCTGAAAGCAACAGACCCCCTCAGGGCTCGACCTCTTCCCCCTACAAAAAAAATACACACCCGCACGTATACCTTGCTTTTATAAAAAAGCTTCACAGGGTACTGTACAAGGTGTACCCTCTCTCCTCGCAAGGTGCTAAAAGAAGGGATTAAATGATGCTCAGTGTTCCAAACACTTTCAGGCGAGGGTAATTGTTGAAATTCGATCTACACAGGCTGTACAACACGAGTGGTAATAGTGCACAACGAGGACGAACGGAGGGCAGGGGAGGGGACCTTCTCGGCACAATGAATAAAACAAGAGTATAATGATATACAGCTCAATCGATTCCATCATGTGTAATCAATAGAAGAAACCACGGCATTTGCTCATCCATACCAATGTCCTGCCTCCATTTCAGCCAAGCGTCACTTCGGACATCCGTTTTCCCCCCGACCCAGTGGGCTCACCTCTCCGTGCCCCCCCAGCCCGGGGCGGTAACGAGAGGGCAAAAGGAGCCGGTCACCCGGGTTCAACCACTGAGTATTGAGTGTTGGGTTTGCAGGAGAAAAGGATGAGCTGCATACTAAAGAGGCACCGACTATAGATTCTTTGGCAGCTCCATCGCAGCTAATAAAAGTGCCCTCTGATCCACACTCCAAAAAAAAAGCTGCGCGTGGAGAATCCAGACAGAGGATTCTGCATAGCTAAACGTCTTCACAAGAACGGCTCGTCACCTTTAGCGAGGGAAGCATGACAGGAGGAGGATAATTTTTTTTCCTGTCATTAAAGAAACATTACGAGATATCAATTTAAAACATGTACATGTACTTCCGCATGGCAAGAGCTCAAGCGATCCCCGAAGGCAGTATGCACGAGCAAATTAACTGTCATTTGGCCAAGGTACTAGCAACCTTTTATTGCTCAGTGACTGTTTGTCTCGATGTCTTTATGTCTCAAAAGTGTTCTGTGTCAATTGACTGTCTGTTGTCGTACTCGAGTGGCTCCAACCTCCGGAGACAAATTTCTTGTGTGTTTTTTGGACATACTTGGCTTGATTCTGATTCTGAAATGCCCCTAAAATGGTTGCTTCAAACCAAAACGGAAGACTTCAAGTGTCTTTTCGGGAATGGCTTCTTGGGACATTTAAATAACTATTTAAAGTTTTTCTGCAGATTGAACCTAAAATACAAAAGCGTGCATGTGTGTGTTTGTGCATAATAAAGGGTGCTTGAATGCAGTAATGGCGGCCCGTTCAACCCACAGGACCGTGACAGCTTGGACCCATCACCAAGATGGATGGCGGTGTCCTACACAAGACCTTTTAATTAGCTCCACAAGCTGCCTTTTAGGAACTGCACACATACAAGCATACAAAGGCACACACTCACACACGCACGACTGCCCACAACCATAAGCAACAACAAAAAAGCTCAAGGTACTCATCATGACATCCTAAATATTTTGTGTTCTATTCCAAACAAACATTCCCACAAACCACTGCTTTGCCTCTACTGTCTGCAATTCCTTAACATGAGCCATCTATCATAGGATGGACATGTCATTTGATTGTGCAGGTGCGCCTAATGTTGTGTCCACCCGCTTGGGGGGCCTTGTGACCCTTTCCAAAAGTGCTTTGCGATAAAAGACTTGCTTATTAATAGCGTGCATTTCAGTGAAGTCCTGGTAGTGACTTCATCTTCCTGTGGCGTGTTAAGCGCACGGCCACACGAAAGCCTCGCATGCAGACATTCAAAGGCAGCAGAGTACATCTGTCACACTGCTGGAACAAACAGGCGAGCCTCACAAGACAACCCCAGCTGTTCTCGGAGCCTTGACTTGACGGCGTTTGTTTATAGCTCGTTGTGTAACCCCCTCCCCGTCCACCCCGTCACCCCAAACCCGGCCCTTCTTTTTCCCTTCTCCGTTTCAATTTGCTCAGATAGGCATGAGCTACAAAGGAGGGCAGTGTGTCAACGCCCACGGGCCTTTGAAGAGCGTAGCGGATGTCAGCGTAAACATACAAGAGGACCTGTCGGGGGGGTTGAGCACACGGCGTTCCATTGGGTCATTTACATTTGTCCGTTTTTAAACTGTACACAGATAAAAGCTGAGTGGTTTTGGCTGCGCATGTACGTGACAGCAGACATTTGGGCTAAAACTAACACGGTGTGTGGCTAACTGTAACCCTAGTGCAAACTTAACCCATAACCCTAACCTAACTGTAACTTGAACCCAAGCCCTTAACCCTAACCCTAAATATACCCCTAGACTTGGCCCTAACCCTAACTGTAACCTGACACTAAACCGTAAGCCTAGCCTCAAATGTAAGCCTTGAACTAACCCCTCCAATCTAAATCCTACACTTGACTGTAAAGTGTAAGGTAACCCTAACCATTACCATAATCCTTAACCCAAACCCTAATCTTAACATGAGACCAAACCGCCAAGTAATTTGCACACTCCGAAATTAACTTTGGGTGGGCTAAGGTTTGTCTTAGGGCTAGGTTTCAGACTTCCATTTGAGGTTTGAGGGCTTAGGGTTAACGTTAGCCAAGTCGCTTGACAATGTCACATCGCCAACTACTGGCCTAGCATGAACACTACGGTTGTTTTTACAGAACCGTCTGAACGACGATCCTTCTGAAAAAGATGTCATCTTTACGTGGATTTGGGGAAAAAAGGAACTAAAAACATAACTTGACGAACAGGCTGCTACATGATCGGTTTATCAGCTAACTCCTAAAGTTCTAAAACATACAAAGTACGTGACTTGCGGGAAAAAAAAGTAAAGTAATAAATGTGTATTTGACACCGCTGAGTGGTTTCTTACGTTTTGACGACTCATCGACACGCGCTCCCCGTGGAAATAAACGCGTTGCTTATCGGCGCGGTTTAGAATACCGACAGCGCTATCAATCTGTCAGGTGCACTCTGCGTAACACCATTGGCGCATTCGCTCAATCCTCATTCCTTTGCTGCAGGGGGGGGAAGAAAAAAAAAAAAGAATGCTCCTCACTGGCAGGAGAGTCAAACAGATTCAATTTCACTCCTATCTGGTAACAGCGCATTTTTCTCTCTCTTGCGCTGGCTGTAACTGAATACGCCTTGTTGCCCTCGCCCCTCAGGAGAAATCATCTGCGTAGCATGCCCGCGGATAGCAAGCGAGAACTCTGACTGCCTCTGCGGGGGGAAAACAAGCTCATCAGGAGAGGGAGAACAGGATTGGATGGATGGAGGAAAGAGAAGGGAAGAGAGAAATCGATAAGTGTGTCCTTAGGTCCAAGTGTCGCCACTTTTTTTTTTTCATTTCGCATTCAAAGTAAAAAAAAGTACTGGGCAATCATAGAAGATAATGATGGCAGGACAAAGAATCCCATCAACCGCCGCAATAACTTTTCCTGCTTTTGCTGCACCCGGTTCAGCTGTTACTGTGAGGTTATAAAGGTAAACATATCTTCAGGCGCAAAAACAGAAAGCAAATAGAGAAGGGGTTGCATGTTCCGGCGTGGCTGTACTGTATTATTTATATGGCTTCTTTTTTTTTTCCCCCTTTCAGGTTGATTCAAAACCTGAAAACCCTCGAACCTTGGTTGAGTTTAGGCTCTGGGTGAGGCCGAAATTAAAATTCTGACTGATGTAGCAACCTCTCTCAGAAATGAAGATTTTTGAACCCTCAGCATGCACCATGTTTCTGTTATTCAGGCCTAAACAAGCAATGTTATTAGCTATAGCCTCGGCAATATAAACATTTTGAGGGCTTCCCCGTACTCGAAAACTCACCAAATTTTGCAGGGGTGTTGAAATTTAAATTTGGTAGAATATTTCTGTATAGCATTGTATTTGGTAGTCATGCCTACCATGAGTAAATGCATTAAAAAATAGTCCTAAAAGCCCTAAAGCAAAGTTTGAAAACACAAAACTAATAATTCTGATTATTTTAATCTTTTCCAGGGGTCCTTCAAACAGGAACTTTGCACAAGATTTTATCCAAATGTGAACCACTGTGGAAGATTGGAGTTTTCGTCTTTGACGACTTGCCATAAAAGTGACCAGTTTCTCACTAAAACGATATATTTCAAAAGAAAACATTGTCAGCATCAAGTCAGTATCACGACACTTAACCTCTGGGCACGCTTCCTCAATGCCCTTTTGATCGGTAAAGTCAATCCCTGTGAGCGCAGCGCTGAGGACGAGAATCCGCACCTCTCCCACAAGGTCAACACCGAAGCCCCCTCGAGGCAGGAGAGGCCGGCGGCAGTAAAAGAATAACACCACCGCGATTTTCCGTAAAAATAATCACGTCGAAGTTACAGAAAGAGCTCAAATCATTCACTCTGACTCCTGTTAACATGTCAGTGCTATTCAGGCCTCGTCCATCTAAAACGGCCATGTTTGATGAAAGGACAACTGTCATAGTGGGGTGGGGGACCACTAGAAGTCGTATGATGACAGAATGATGCTGCGGGAAAAAGAGGTCATGTCGTGGGGAGCCACTGAACAAACGGGACAAGGAGGGCTTGGGGGAGGATATTGTTCGTCAACACGATGAACCCCACGGGGCTTGTAGAAAATGCGTCTGCTTGAGCCTCCCATGAAGACAAACCACGGCGTAAAGAACATAGCAGCAGCACTTTCAGTAACTCCATTGACGGGAAGTGAGGAAAAGCAAAAGAGTCGGACAGGAGAGCTGGCCGACAGATCACGGATCTGTCACACCGTTAAACCACAGATCACTGATGATTTCCTGGCAAAATGTGTTTTGCCAGTTTTGGAATACATGCTATTTTGAAACGCTAACGTGCACGAGTGAAATCGAGACAGCAGCAGAGGGAACGGCTGGTGTTGGTACAGTTGTGTTCGTAGCTTGGCACCAAGTTCTCAGGTACAATTATACAATTGTTAAAAATCTGAAGCAATGGGAGGTTGACCAGGTAGTGGACTTCTTAAATCCATCCTAAACTCTTTGAGTGCTCCAACATAAAGCCGCTTTGATACCGACATGAAGAAAACCAGGTCCTTTCCCTCTACCGCAGGGGTGCCCAAACTTTTTGGCTCAGGGGCCACATTGCCGTAAAAAAATTGTCATGCGGGCCAGCATTAATTTTACATGCTAGCGACGAGGGGAATGCTTTTTTGTATTTTTATTTTACTGTTTTACTATGCCGTCTGCTGCTAGGTAGATCTTATAACTGCCTGACCTGGATAAATGAAGGTTAAAATAAAAATTTATGAAATGCAAAATAAAGTATTTCTATGAAATTTGACTCAAACTCAAACTTTATTCATCAGAATCAACAAACAACATGTTTGCATTAATGTGAAGGGTGATACTGAGACCTTGACTGCAGTAAATGGGGCAGGACCTGGCTCAAAAGCGGTGGTTTTCATGCGCAAGATGTCACTTCGTCTTGTCCTCGCGCGGTTCTTATTCATGTTCATGACTGAGAATGTCTTCTCACACAAGTATGTCAAGCCAAACAAGCTCAACATTTTCTTAGCAAATGTACGAATCTCTTGGAACCGGTCTTTATCCAGCTGCTGGTAAAAGTTGACAAGAGGGAGTTGTTGGTACCGGCTGCGACACTCTGTGTCACACTGCAGCTCAATGAGCTCCAGCTGCAGGTGGGCTGGAACGTCACTGAGATCCACGGAAACATAGAACACATAGAACTTTTTGGTGAATAATACAATGGAGTTTTGTAGCTTTACCTCCTTCTTCGCTTACTTTGTGACACACCCGGGTTGATAATCCACTGTGCTCGCCAACCGTGGCAGGTGCGCCTATCCGTAATAATCCCCGTGATTTTATTCCACTTTAATTTGATGTCATGTACGGCGGAACAAACAGAAGCAAATAAATCTTTCCCTCTTGTTTGGTCCTGAAGGCTCTGGAGGTCAAGTAGCTCTTCACGCACGTTCATTTCACTGTCCACTCCTCTAAAAAAAAAAAAAATCAGTAACTGAGCGCTGTCGGATGCATCCGTGCTTTCGTCACAGGCTCACGAAAAAAATTCAAACTCCACTCCTTTTGCGTCCAACTGTCTCTTAATATCAGAAGAAACTTCTTCGCTCCTTCGTGACACAGTCCTACGAGCCAGGAAAACATTGGCGAACTGTTGGCTTTTTCTCAGGGCAAATGTTCTCCACCATTTTCATCACACAGTCTTGAATAAATTCACCCTCAGTAAAAGGTTTGCAGTGCTCGGCAATCAGCGTTGCCACCTCATAGCTCGCCTTTGTTGTATTTTCATTCGACTCACTGGCTCTTGTGAAAAAGTGTTGCTGTGCCGTTAAACCAGCTTCCAGTTGCTTCAATTTTCACTTCATTGTCGTAATTCGCATGTTCCGTCTGGTCGTGCCTCTTTATATTGAACTCCTTGAACACAGCCACAGTCTCTTGGCAAATTAGGCAGACGCAGTTGCTTCTAAACTCAGTGAAAAAATATTCAGACTTCCATTTGTCCTGGAAACGTCGGCCCTCGCTATCAACTTTCCTTTTCTTACTTCCGGTTGCCATTTTAGAAATGGGCAAAAAACAGATCATGCGCAAAACGGCCCCGCGAGAGTTCAGCCACAAGTTTACTGCCATCCTGTGGTGAAATATAAAATTGCGCGTGTATTTTGTACTGCCGGGCCACATATTATTGGTTTTATGACAGAGGCTTCGGGCCAGTGGAAATATGAACACGGGCCGGATTTGGCCCGGGGGCCGGACTTTGGGCATGTCTGCTCTACCGTATCTCAAGGGACAATCATCTGGTACCCCTTCTTCTTTATTTTTGGGAATATTTCTGTTCAAATTCAGACACGTGACAGTGTTCCCTCAACTGAGACTCTCCAGACGCTCTCCTCCGACACGTGACATCACGCTGCGGCATAGACAGGAAGGACCACCAGATGCAAGGATGCCACATTGACTCTTTTGTGGACCGTGCCATCCTGTTCACGTCCGCTAATGAGTGTGTCCGACCAAATTAACACACAGCTTTGCTTAGTCTACCCGGTCTCATTGTATAGTCCGCCGGGACCATAAATAGACGCGGCCAAATGGTACAACATAAACTTAAGACCAAGTTGTGTCGCTCGGCAGCATCTGCCATGCAGTAAATCTGCCTGCAGCCTGCAGCTGTCAACAGGAAGCCCAGAATGATCTATACACACACACACACAACGCACATGACCCAAGAGTCACACACACACACACACACACACACACACTCCAGGATTTCAGCGTTCCAGAACTGGCCCACGTCCAGTCTGTTCCACCCCCTGACCAGTTAGTAGGGTTGCAAATTTGGGTGAATTTACATCCACGGGAATTCATTGGAATTGATGGGAATACATGGGAAAACATCAGGAATTGACACAAAGGAAGGTTAGCTCTTCATAGGGAATGTATTTTGAGCGTTAACCTGACTTAAAACATTTCATGCAGTTTTGCTTTTCTGTGCAGTGAATTCCCATAAACTCCAATTAATTCCTATGGAAAGTTTTCAAGGTGGAACATTTTGTCAATTCCTCCAGCTTGACTTTCTGTGTTACAGAAAATATTCCACCATTTTGCCACCCTTCTTACCAGGTACTTTATTCCTGGCCGTGCATGCGTGTATGTGGTTAATGATTACTGGGAAGGGAAAATGTTCATATTTATTAGCGGCTCAGCGTTTGAAAGAAGCAAATTAAATTACTTTTTGGGATGTTTTGTAAACACAGGCTGCATTAAAAAGGGCTCTGCTGCCCCATGAAGCCCTTACCAAGGGGGGCTTGCGAGGAAGGAAAGGGTCTCTGGTTTTTGTCCACGCCGTCTAACGTCAGTTTGCACAGATTTCCACCCCTCAAGCACGTTGGCAGAACATTTACGAGCAGAGTTTTCTTTTGTTGCTGGCACGCAGTGTGTGTTTTTGAGGGCCTACAGCACACACAGTTATTATTCTTATGCCAAATAAATTGTCCATTTGGGGGCTTTATACCATACTCAAAAAAAGCTAATTTGTGATTTGTGTTCATCCTGGAGTAAACTTCAAAAAGCCTAAAAGGACACAGGAAGTCTGCCATTATGGTTTGAAGGGGCCATTTTGGAGTCGTTTTTGGCCATTTCCAGGTGACCTTCAAAGAGGAAACCGTCTTAGAGATTTTGTTCGATTGCCACCAAAATTGAACCCCGTATACCAGACAGAGTGGCGACACTAAATTGTGTTTGGACAGAGCCTGGCGCCAAAGTAATGCTGATTCGCCATGAAACACAAAACTCTCAGTAACTCTGCGCCCAAAATTCGGCCAAGAATTTTATTATTATTATTTTTTTAAAATAAATTCAGCCCCCGAAGCCATGTTTTACTTGGCGACACGGCATTTGGTAGGATTGTCTATTTTGAGTAGACCCACAAAAAAAAAAAGTCACGAACCGATGCCTGCAAAGAGACAGGATGTCTAATGTTGGGTTCATTTAGGTCATTTCCAGCACCCAAAAAGCATCGCATTCTAATATGACTACAAGTAGGAAAGAGGAGAGGATGCAGTGTACTGTAAAGATGTCTGCCATCTTGCACACCACGAATCACTCATCACGTTTCATTACCGCAGTTGATGAAAACGGGGGCAGAAAACACATGCACACACGACACACGGGTGCATTCAGGACACACCGAGTCGGGGAAACCTCAGGGTCTGACGGGCAGAGGGGCGGGTGGGCACGCATCCCTTGTCCTGGTGCCAAGCTGCCATCTGTGCCCAGTAGAGTTAATGAGGGGGATTAAGTCATCCTCCACCAGCCGGAGACCCGACTGCAACGAGGACACCGTCAGTACATCACCACCACATCACTTTCATGTGCCAAGTACATGAACGAGGTTTTAAAAAAAAAAAAAAAATGGGTGGTCTTATTCAAATTATTTTACTCTACGGATATGGATTTATAGTCGTTTTGTACATTTTTATTCTACACTATTGAGCATTAATCTGTTCCAGCCTCCCCCCAAAACACAATGCAAATTTTTGCATTGTGTTTTTGATCAGAAAAATAGCAATTTTGAATATTGTACTTGATAAAAACATACAGCAATGACACATTTGAATAGAACGAAAATACGTTTTTGCCACATTTTGTTTGCTTCACATCAATTGACATTGTGCTTCTCCTTAAGGCCTCTTTATACTCCCGCACTCGCGCGGCCGACAGCGTTCGCATTGCGTCACGTGACCGACGCTTTGGGCCGCACGGCACCTATGCGGCACTTGACGCGCACACGGCAAAAACTGTCGCTACGCGTAGAATGCCGCGGAGATCATCTCTCGCGAATTGGTCCGTTTTAGTCACATGCTCGGATGACGTACTCGGCATTCCCCATGGTTCATCAGCAGTAATATTTGTCATTTTTTGCAAAAGTAAGTGGTATAATTTTACATAAGAGTATAACATAATATGATCTTGCGTATGTGTTAAACGTACTGAGCTTTAAGTGTCTAGTGAACCCGAGCGCGGTTGGAATGGCCTTGTGTCAGCAACCTTCTAATATGAGAAGAACAGAACAATCACGAGGACAACGCGAGAACAAGTCAGCAGCTAATCAGCACTGCTGTTTACACCGATCACCAAGAGCACGGCGGAGGCCTTCAGGCTGCGAGCCACAAGGAGCACGGCCGGGGCCCCTCATGTTTCGACGACAACACCTTCACGCGTCGCATCCTTCCTCGTCGGGGTGCTCATCGCCTCTTCGCACTGAACACTGCAAGCCAAACAGCAGTGGAGATGGTTTAACCCTACTTGGAAATAAATGAGTGGATAAATGAAGACATCACTGACCTTGGATTCAATTAGCTATGTAATTACCATGCAATTCTTCTTCTGCCCTGGGGGGACACTTTAATTAAAGGGGGATAATGGAAGGCAACAATGGAGTGAGGACACTTTTTGGATTATTTCTAGTCATTACGTTTGCATTCTATTGTCCAAGGTGAGGGTTATAGTTAATAACTGTCGAGAGGAGCATTCACCTTAATCATGACGTGCATTATTGCGCATTTCAGAGTGTGCCTTTGGATGCTTTCTTTGTTCTTTACGTATTATTTGTAGTCGTTCTGTTCATTTCTATAGTGAACAACAGGAGTGTTCACATGAATTCTATAATAGTACACTGCATGTGTGCATGTTCAATTTTGGATATGGACCAGGGTTTTTAAGCAGAAATCAGTTGGCTGGTTGGTTGTTTTTGTGTTTTTCCGCCACCAGACAATGATAAAAAAAATACTTCCTTGGTGGAGGTGAAAATGCACAATAAATTCTTAACCATTCCAAGAATCATTTGTAAACCTGGACATTTTAATTCCAAGCTTTCAAGAGCAGTATTGCCTCTTGACCGCAGCTACAAAGCCGAAGGGACTACATCAATTGTGTCTTGGCAAGAACCTTGATTTGCGCTCTGTTTTTATTTCTGTGCTGCATAATGTGCTCACGCAACTCCAAAATGTGCATTCTTTCCCCTTTTTCATTACTTTATGTTTGCGGGAACCATCATTATCCTGCCCAAACGCCGCCGTGAGAGCGCCAGAGCAAAGCGAGGGAGCAAACTCCAGCATGATCGTCTACATGAAAGGCTACGGAAGAAACCATAACATTTGTCATTGGGAACCACAGTCTTTGTTTTTCCCTGTGTCCAATGCCGAGGATTGGATGCCAGTCTTCCCGTGACACCGAAGCCTGGCGTACGTTCCGTCGCGCCACACTAGCTGATCGAGGCTGTCAATCGCGGCTCTGTTTAGATACTCATCGCTGATTGTCAATCAAGAGCTTCGTCTCCTGCGACCTTCCAGCTCGGACACTTTAAGGAGCCGTCGACAGGCTCGGCTCGGTCGTCGCTACCTGGTTAGTCATCGGGACCCTTGGGAGATTACATCAGCTAAACTGTTTAGCGTCTCCAGGGCCAACACTCTTGGCTTCCGCTTGAAACGGTTAGCAGCTGGAACCGCTAAATACACTCTAGCAAATAATGTATTGTATACATTGGAATTGCGTAGAGACGAATGGAAGTGACGTGGCGCCAATCGATGTAGTAATGGTTCCGTAAAATGTTCACTGACAGATTGTTTTATTTTTTTATTTTGCGGAAAAGATAAATACTAGGTTTAGTGTTTTTCAGTCCCTAATAAGATGCTATATAATTAAAATCTAATTATTATTTTTCTTATTATTATTGAAGCCCGCGACCCTAGTGAGGATATGCGGTAAAGAAGATGGATGGATGGATGGATGGATGGATTATTATTATCATCATCATCATCAACAACATAATTTGGATTTTTTTATGATGATTATCATCATTATTAACACAAATCAGAATTTTCACTCAGACTTTTTTTCATCAGTATTACGATTATTATTGTTATTATGATTGTGATTATTATAATAATTATTATCGTATATTATTATTATTATGGTTAGTTATAGTCCAAATTATGTTTTAATTTAGATGTATTGGCAATGATAATTATTATTCAAATGAAAACAATGTTGATTATTATTATTATTAATATTTTAATGTAAAAAACATATTTTTGGTATGTACATTTAAAACAAATTAAATGAAGATTTATTTTTACCTATGTAAAATAAATTTTAATGTTGTTCTTTTTGTAGTTTTTTATTCTTATTTTGGATGTGCATATAGGTTTTTATTAATAATCAGTTGTTTTGGTTATGATGTACTATGATGCGCCGCACAATGAACACATAACATGGCTGGTTACATGATGCATGAACAAAATAAAAAACATTTTTTTAAAAAGGAAATAAAAAACATATTTGCTTTTTGAGGCTCTAAAAAGCTGGTGTTGTGTAAGTGTACACCTAAAAGCACACAATTCGTGTCACTTTTGGGCTCGTCAGTGCTGAATTGTGCATGTGCTCATGCAAATGGTAAAAATCTCAGGTATCAATTGTTGACCGAAGGATAATAAACAGAAGCAGACCTCGGCATGGACCGACACGAATGAACGGCGTAGCTTTTCACTGCCTCCGAACACAAGCAATCCGATCGCCGGCGGCGCAGGCGGGGCGTGGCCAGCGGTGGTGTTTTATTGGGAGGCTCGTATTTGTTAATGCGTCTGGCCTCCTGTGTCGCCCGAGGACGCCTCAACAGAGAGGTCGTTGTGCCGTGTCGGTCTGGCCCGGCTCCACCGGCTCCTCCGGCCAAAAGCCTCACGAACCTGTGACACAATCACTCTCAACTTCAGCTGCGATTATTCTGATGAAGGCGCTTTTGCTTCATCTCCTCGGGTCAAGCCCACATCTGTGTCTTTCTTTTGAATAGATCGCCTTCGCCCTCTTTTTTCCAGGCCTGACACGTTTGGCCTGCGAGATGACAGCAGCATTGTGGAACAGCGAGAGGGGGGTGGGAGTTGTCAGGGGAGGTGGGGGCAGTGGGGGGCGTCGGTGGCAGGAGGCCATTGGGACACTCAGGGAGGAGAGAAAAGCTGAAGGAGCCCCTTGAGAAACGGCAAACCACAACAACACTTTAACAAGGGCGGCAGTCATCCAGTGGAGATCAGCTGAAAACAAGCAAGAAACAGTACGGGGGGAGTGGACAGACCGGACAAGGGAAACTGAACTAATGGGAAGGGGACCATTGAAAGCCTGGCGTTCGGACTGTGGGACCAGCATTGACATATTGGGCAGCAGACGGGAGATAAACGAAGTCTGCGCCAAAGCAACCCAGAAATACTTGACAGGGTCACGAAAAACACACAAAAAAAATAAAAAAATAAAAAAATAAAAATCACAAGAAGGAGAAAAAGCTGACAGGAATTCACCGAGGGGAAGGAGGCAGTTGGACGTTTGTGTGTGTGTGGACAAAGACGGTTAGAACGGCTTGAAAGAAAAAAATTCTCAAAGCACTGAGCAGTAAAAGAATTTGTCAGTGAGTCTTCTGTGCACTGGACTGGTCCCGAGCCCTGGCTAACGCAGAATTTCCAAAGACTTCAGAAACATCTAAAAAAGAGGACACACTAAGACACATGTATGTGACATGCTTCCAAAAAATTGAAAATAATAGTATATTGTTTACCCTGTTTGTAGAGCGTCTTCGAATTCAGCCGGTCATGTCTCATGCAATAGAGCCACTGCTCACCCCGCCCCCGCATCTACTACGAGGCGTTCTGAAGCCCAGAGTCTCGGCAACCTATTTCGACGACGAGCTATTTTTTTCTGGTGTTATTGGAGACTTCTGTTGTTGCTGACTATGAGACTCCCTCCCAGCTGCAATCAGAGCAGGAGACTTAACAACAGACTGTTTTGAAGGGGCGATTCCGTCTCATGTCTCGGGGGTAGGCTCAAGTGCCGAATCTTAAACGATCAGCAACTAGCAGAGTTTTTCAAGGCAATTTTTCTGGTGTTTTTGAAGACCTCTGGTGACTCTGAGCAGGAGCTAGTCTCCCCCGCTACAAATAATTTGGCAGAATCTGTCAAATTTATGAATGGCTTTTTCAAAGAGGTTGAGAAATAGGCACCTCGCCAAAGATTCACTTGGCTGTGTAATATCGCACTTGATGGGTGTACAGGCACTCTGGAGACTCGACGATTTGTAGACGAGCAATTAAAAAAAGTTCTCTATAAGTCTGCCCATTTAACAATATGACAAAATTATCAAATCAAATTTTACTTATATAGGACTGCAAACCCAAAGTGCTTCACAATGATGAAAACAGAATTAAAAATTATACTTGCCGTCCTTCAAGCGCTGCCGACCTAAATCCTTCACAAAAGGAACCATCGGCATTCCATTAATGAGACAAAAGAATCCTGTGTGACGCATACACACACATGCAAGGCTACACGGTCGCCATGATGGATGTGCTGACGTCCACACCTGTCTCAGAGCGATCAGCCGACGTCACCGCAAAAGCCACATAGGGACAAAGTTCGAGCTAGCTGCTTGTCTAATGACCGTCGAGAGAGCGAGAAGTCGCCGTCCTCCTCCTGCTGCTGGCGTGGGTAGTAAATCCTTCCTCAACAAGCCCGTGACAGTCGGGGGGGGGGGGGGGGGGAAACAACTGACTGCTGTGCAACATGACCGCTTTTGGGAACACAACAAGAGACGGTAGCTAATGGTTTTAAACGCTAAATCCCCTTCTGTCATGTCCACAATTGCTGCCATTGATTCCTCGCTACAGCTGCGAGCTTTGTTTTCCCGCTCGTCGGATGACTTGAGCTTTGTGCCAGGAAGCTATGCAACTGGTATGTGAGCGCTTTGGCCAGGCCAAGGTAGGTCTGGTTGAAAAACCTGTTCAGAAAAAAAGAACTGCTACTTGGCTGGGTTTGTCATCTCCATGTGATAACTGTCGAGTTACGAACGTGACAGAAATGATCTTTCACAACAAAAATAACGTTTCGGGGTACCATTGTTGGCTAAAAGGTGATGTAGGGAGAGTTTCTGTCGCCAAAATTCACAAGTGCAGTAAATGTCAGGGCGATGACGCCAAGAGAGTCTCAAAAATCCAAAATCTGTCCTTTATTCTGACCCATTTCCTCGCTTTGTAGTATTAGAATGAGACTTTACACCGATTTTAATCGGCCTTATTGGTATCGGCCGATACAAAACGTGTGTCGGTGGTCACCGGTGCTCAGGACAGGAGAGGACGTCCGTTTAAGGCTTGCTTGAGGTATGTTCACGTACTTTTAATACGATACGGCTCAAAAACGTTATGTAGCCTAGCAAGCGAGTGGTAGCACAAACGGTTGGACGTAAACAGCCGCCGTTCTGTCGACTCATGCTCTAAAGTTTCGGTGTGGGTGAAGTCATTTCATTAAAAATAAAGTAATTTAATTACAGTCGGTTAGCACCCATTATTTCTGTCATGTAATGCTGGTTTGACCTGACTGATTAGAATACACAATCGGACTAGAGCAGTGATTTCCAACCTCTATGGAGCCAAGGAACATATTTTACAATTGAAAAATCTCACGGCACACCCACAGATAAAAATGCCACAATAAAGTTGATACATTAATTACTGTATTTACTTCTTGCCATCGAACAGAAGACCATTTATTTGTTCTATCCGTCACTGTGCCCACTGGCATAAATAGAGGAACAAAGATACATTATTGATTGTAAATGTATTTACTTGAGCAATTATGTACACAGGTATATAGAGTAAATGAACAGATCATTGAAATAGACACATTCCACCATCTTGTGATCGGATCGGTGATCGGTTATCGTTTTTTTAAACTCGCTGATCGGCGATCGGCCCCACAAATCCTTATCGTGTGAAGCCTAAATCGAATATACCTACAGCAGCCAGGGTAATCTGCTTTTTCCTTGACAATTGCGCCATGTTGCTTGTGGTTCAGTAAAACAATATATGTGGCAGCTCAAATCGTTGTTTCCTGAAAAGAACACCGTGAGCAGCAGTTTTGTCATCGCAGCGAACTGGAAGTCCACGACATTCCTTTTGTTTGTCCAGTTCTGTCTCCTCGTTTGTTGTGCGGCGCGGCCGAAGTGCTACACGACGACACCGAGGAGTGAGTGAGGTGTGGTAACAATAAACAGCCCAGACGCAGGAATGCGGCGGGCCGTAAAAACGCGACACAGCGCCATTCATCATGGTACCTCGATGGGGGGCACAAATATCTGTTTACCCCACCACATATTTTGTCATAACTTATTGTCTGTCCGTCTGCCATAACGGACCACCTGGCATTCCTGCGCCGTCACCGATATGGCAGATTTAGTTATTTATTTTTATGTTTTTATTAATAGCTCAGAGAAAACATTTCGAGTTTTCGCCTGCCCTTGAGGCCTTGGCGGCGCATGCCTGGTGGGTCGCGTCGAGGTCATAAAGACGTTATTTTGAGAAGTTTGGGTGCATTTTTAAACACAGAAACAAGGACCCCATAACCTTCAGATCCACAGTGCGAAACGAAATGTAAATCTGGGATAAATTGTATGTATGGGAGAAGCTAAAGAGCTGGGTCCATAATTTAGCTCTGGGGTTTTGAAAGGGGTTAAGTGAACCAAGTGCGACACAATTTTAGGACATGTTGGACATTGGGAGGAAGTTCCAGGTACCAAAATGTCCTTTCAAAGCACTGCTCTTTTATGAGTCAGCGTATAAGTGAGCTAACCTGGTTGACTCAAGTCAGACGCACGCATCTGTGACCAATGAGAGGCGGGGCGACCCATATACGCCGCTACGGATCGTTTAGCGCACGGCCGACACGGCAGGCCGAGCACAAGTTAAAGCACGTGTGACATTTAGGAGTCAAAGGTGCGTGCAAGTACGGCGATAAATACCCAAAATGTTTTCTGGCCAACTTAAACACGACATCAATCTTGTCCCTTGGCGACAACAAACACACGCTCGTCGGCTGCATGCGTGGTGTGCACTGGCAAAACGCTTCCTGCTGGCAAACACATGGCCATATTTAAACTTTCCACCGTCGCCAAACGAGAAACAAACAACTGGAAAACAAGTCAATATTAAATCCAGACACACGCCGCGACATCACTGGGGATGCTGCGAATGAAAGAGCTGCGATAGGAACAATGCGGGACAAGGTGCTCTGAGCTGGAAACCAATGACAACACACACACACACAAAATGGGAAAACAAAGAGTGATAAGGACCGCTGTGCAGATAATTAATGAATGGCGGCGTCAAGCGACACCAGCTCCAAAAGTGGGGACCCTCCTGTCCTCCTTCTGCTGAATATTAAGCACACGAAAAGCCTCTGGAATAGGAAGCGGGAGGAGGAAGGGGTGGCAAACGGAATTGAATGGTGAGAACATAAAAATGCAGACGCGGACAAAAGCAGCTATGCAGCAGCCCAAATGGGGGAATTCATCGCAATGAAGCAGACAGGGACACCGCACCGCATCGGATTAATATGATTCCAACCAGGAATTTGCTGCGAATGCCGGGAGATGCCGAAATGCCGACGGAAACAAAGCAAAGATATCGTAGCATTCCCTTAATAACCTGCATGTATAAAGACAGACATGGGACTGGATTGGGAGGCTTCTAATATGAAACCTGTTGGAAATGCTTTGATTTTTTTGGATTTTATTTTAGTCCTAATACAGCGCACCCGAGCCCCTAAAAAGCCCCGCACAGAGCACCCCTGAGCCTCCATAAAGAGAAAACATCCAGTCAAGCCCCCACAAAGTGCACCTCTACCAGCAACATTGCTCCCTCAAGTACAGTACGGGATTCAGGACCCCACAAAGCGCACCACACCACAAACAGAGTACATCGCTACCCCAAGTCAAACCCCCACTATGTTATTAAACGGGTATCGCATGTAATCGACAGCTGAGTTGAAGCAGTACTTCTACTTTTAAGTCTTTTCAAATCCATGTCGTTCTACTTAAGTACAGAGTGTGCGTATGTTTGCCACCTTTGCATGGGAGCCAATGAGAGCCAAGTCCCCACGAAGTGCAGCATATCGGTCCGTGAGTAGGTAGTGCACGGGGAGCTTTTTTGGGCCTTTAAAAGGGGGCGACTAAGACTCTGACAGCGGTTTTGCATTACCAAAGCCAGAAGATGTGGGGGGGGGCGGGGAATTTTCCCGTTGGGTTCCGAATCAAAATTCAGCTCATCATCATGTGAGCTAGTTCTTCTACAAGTGTCTTATTTTCAGGAGCAGGTAATGCGAACAGCCCCTCCCCCCCCCAAAAAAAAGGACAATTGTTCCCGTTGAGGCACACAAAACGGGGATTAATTAGAATTTTCCCGACAATACTGAGCTAATCCATGTGGCCTGTGCCCCCAGGGTTGCCAGTTATTCCCGCCAGCGCCATTCACACCGGCAACGCCCTTTGTCTGCCGGTGACGGCGGGGTTTAAAGGTCGACTTCAGCTAACAAAAATGGACGCATCGGGTGCATTTCTTAACCAAGTGATTCCCAAGCACTGTGCCAGAGATCATCAAATGTTCGGCGGAAAATGATTCAGTTTCAATTAATTGGTCCCCAAAAAATATTTGTAACTTACGACAAATGATGCATCTTTGTTCATCTATCTATGCCAGTGGCGTATAGTGACAGCCATAACAATTCCATGCTTTTCCACCAGACGGCAGATGGTCCAATTAACCTGTGTATCCACCTGTTGCCACTCACGCAAGAGAATAATGGCTTTTTGGTCAACTAAGCATGGCCAGATTTCACACTTGAGTACACTTGTCTACATCGCCGTTCCAACCGTATCACAAAATTATCTGATTAAAAATGTTTTTTTGTGTGTGTGTGTTAAAATATTATTTTTGTGTTTAAAAAGTCATCACTGTGTAAAAATGGGACATTTTTCTAATGGAAAATATGTACCTTGGCTCAATAAAGGTCGAGAAGCACCGTATTAATCAACACGAACGTTCACTCTTTATTCTTAATTATCTGCAACATCCATACGCTGCGAAAAACTAAATAGTCACGCGCCACCTACCCGCGTGGTCCCCGAAGTGGCTGGCATTATCCGGCACCCCCGCTGCCAGCGTGATGGTGACTCACCGCGCGCATTCATCCATCATGTGCGCTGGCTTGCCCTTCCCCGCAAGCCCCGCCTTCCTGCGAACGACTCAAATGGGTCAGTACTTTATTTATTTGGTTCTCATTTAAAACAACACACAAAAAGAGTTTGAGCGAGTAGAATTGGAAGCAGGCTTTTCTCAACGTTGAACTGTCCTAATGTAGCCCTAAACGGGACAATTTTAAAGCAAAGGAAGCTGCATTGCTCCTTATGAGTTCACTTTTCCATTGTGCTAAGTATTGGTCAACACGCGTTTAATCAGCTGAGCGGGCAGATAATCTTGGAAGCTGCAATTTGTTTGGGAACGCCTCAGAAAGACCTTTCCAATTTGTGTTAAATGGACAATTCTCCTTCGTCGACATTCACCCAGTTCCTTGAACTTTCCAATCGTTCGGCGTATTGGTCGATATGCATCTGCAATCTGCAGTTGTTCCGAAACACCTCTGGACTTGAGTAAATCCAAAATTCGCCTTCTTAGAATTTCAGTTCTTTGGACTTTCCTATTCTTCTTAATATTGGTCGATATGCCTCTGATTATCAGAGAAAGCTGATCTTGGAATTGAGTGATTTACAAACTGCTACAAAAGACTTTAGGAAACCTGTGTAAATCTGCAATCCTCCAACGTTGCCAATGTCAAATCAGATGTATTCTGGCGAAGAGAAAATATTAGCTACTGGCTTGTAGTATGATCCATCCCCAGAAAAAGAACAGTTCTAATATAGCTTTTAAAACTCGGAAATTGACACGACATTGGTGCTAGTGTAAATTTGTTTTCTTTGAAGGAGTTTTGAAAGGGCCACCGTTTTCAGCACAAAACCTTTTCAAAAATGTTTATTTTGAGAGTTCTGTTCAAATTGTTGCATTTTCAGGCTCCACAAAGGATGCTTTGACGCATAAACAAAAAAGCTAAAGACAATTTTTGATCAGCGTCTCAATGATTCGTGCATTAGTCATTGGCAAGTTAAGGATCATTTTCAACGAATTTCTCATTTCAGTCACTGTAATGAAACGTTTTTTTTATTGAAATATTAATGGAAACTGGTTATTCTAAAAACAACTTTTTGAAAAAGAATAAACAAATCCGTGGGGGAAAAAATAAGCACTCCTTGATGTAAAGCGGGCATGCTTCATCTTGTCATTCCAAAACTGGCATCCTGCACATTGCGGCGGTTTCATCCAGCGAGGCATTCAGAACTTATCCCAGGAAGCGGCAAGGACCCAAAATCATAAAATCTAATTTTACTGCCGAGCGGTTTGGACTTGAAGGGTGACTGAGGCGGTGGCGGCGGCGGCGGCGGCGGCGGCAGCGGGAGGAGGAGGAGGCGGCACCCGAAGGGAGCTACCAGATGAAAGACAATTAAAAACAACAGCAGCATTCTGTCACTGGAGCTTCTTTACCCGCCCTCGTGTGTCGCTGAGCTAAGTCCAAAGGACATGCGAGGAAGCTGGAATAGAATAGACTGCACGATGATTAAAACAGACACACAAAAATAAACAATACGGAAGCTGCTACCTAATTAACAAGCCTTTCACTTAGGTGCACTCACATACACCAACAAATAAATAAATAAGAATAATAATTGGGAGCTGGAGTTAATGAACGCAATTTGTTTCGCTCCCGAGAGGGCGAAGCAAAACGTGGCCAGTGTCGACGAGTGGGAAACAGGGATTTTCATGAGAGATGCTTTATCAAGGCGTCTCCTGGTGCCACTTAGTAAAACGCTGCATTCATCAGTCACAGATCCTGTCAGCCGATCTCAATACTCCTAATTCTTCCACCATAATGAATACAATGCCTAATTAAAGTCCCGTAAATAAGCATTTGTGTTTGGAATCTGAGCCTCTCAAAAACACTACAAAGTGCATCCGAGCCCCTAAAGAGCCCCCTCGATGTGCACCGGGGGCACCAAAAAGCGAGTCAATCATCCACCCCCCTCAAGTTATATGGGACCCAATGGGAGACAAGACCCCGCAAATCGGACATGAACCTCCAAAAATCCTTCCCCTGAATTGTGTGGGAGCCAAGCTGTGAGCCGCCACGAAGTGCACCTGATCCAGCACAAAGCACACCCAAGCCCCCGTAAAGGGGCCACCTTGTTCCCCCAAGTTACTAAGGACCCAAGCCCTCAGTGCAGCCAGAGCCCTAAAAGCCTCCACCAATCGTACCCGAGTCGCCATTAGGAAAGCACATCGCTCCCCTCGAGTTACTGTACGTGTGGAACTCAAGCCCCAGCCCGAAGCTTCCGAGCCCCCCACAAAGCATAGCCAAGGCCTCTTAAAGACAGCACGTCACTCGCATGAGTTACACTGGGAGTCAAATCCCCACAAAGTGCGGTCAGGCCCCCATAAAACAACCCCATCAAGTGCACCCGAGCCCCCACGAACACAGTACTTGCTACCTCGAGCCAATGGGAGCCAACATCCCAAAAACCTCACCTGAGCCCCTCACAAAGTGCACCTAAGTCTCTTAAAAGCCCCCCCAAAGTGCACCCACCCCCAAGTTGTTCATAAAAGTGGAAGTATAATTAGACATGAAAATGACAAATGCAAAAGTAAGAGGCCGGTTGATGCCTGAGGGGGGCACTGTACTTCAACTACACGCGGTCATAGGTCAAATCTCAGCAGTATTACGAGGATTTAACTAATATTCAATTACAGACTGGCTTAGTTCTAACATAACCCACCCGCGAGTCGCTCGGTGGAGCTTCGCGATCGCCGACGAACGTGCGCCGACTTTAACCCGCAAACATCCCGCATCCCGCGCGCTGCAGGAAGCGGACACCAGGCCGCTGTCGGCTCGGTTTACGAGGGCTCGTTTTTGAGTTTGCGCGCGCTTGTAAGCGGACCTTTGAAGTGTATCAATGCCGCCTCTCAACGCTGGAAACGCTACACCGCCGCCAGATGCCGAACACATTGTGAGACTCAGAATGCAGAAAGGCAGCAAAGAGGTGCATTGACGGCTCACAGGATACACAACCCCCGACGCCCCTCTCATGCGCACCATTAGACCAGGCTGCGGGCTGCACATTCCACTCGCCACGAGTGGGGGGCCTCTCCACTGCGGATCCCTCCTCAGGCACCCGATCTAGTGGCGAAACGAGCGCATAAATAAATAAAAATGAGTGGAATCACCGCGGTTTTGCCATTTCAATCAAGCACGGGGGGGCATGGAAAGCAGACAGCGGGGGTCCTGTCAGGCTCAATTACTAATACTCCCTCACCTAAAACACTGAGTGATCTTGGCTGTTTTTCCATCGCACGGTGCGGCATTGGGTCAGCCGGACTCGGTTCGTGGCGGTCGGTTTTCGGGAACTGTGACGACCACGGTGCCGTGAACGCATCATTGGCAACTAGGGAAAGCGAGGGCCTGTATTTACTTCTCAGCTGTGACTGTTGGTAGGCGGAAGGCCCGAACTACCTAGCTAGCTAACTAACCGACCAAAGTAACCCTTCACCAAAATGTCACGAGACCAAAGAAAAAGTATTTGTCTCACACCACCCATCTACAAAGTTTCATTAAAGTCAGTGACATATGTTTGCTGTGATTCCACTAACTAACTAACTGCACTAAAATATCTTTTTCCACTCAAATGACTTCTTCCCTGATCCATGGACAATCCTTTCATCACCCTACAGCGAAATCTTAATTTTTCTTCCTTGGTGCATGTGGCCACCCCTTTACGAACTTTTGTTAAAAACAGTTTGGTAACAGTTGTGGAGTGTAACGGTGTTGGGGGAGCTAATGTTAGCACGTGTGTTTATTGTAGCCATTTGTCATAACAATGATGAACAACAAGCAGGTAGCACGCAGCGTAAAAGTTGGCACATTTTGCTCTTTCCTTCCCCCGCTAACCCAGCGAGACCAGAGCGGGCGGGGGTGAGGGTTCAGGGGGTTGCGGGACTACCTTTCTCGTCCAAATCTCCGAAGTTTATAAAGAGAGACAGACAGGATTAAAGGTGCAGGGGAAGGAGGTCAAAGTGAAGCGAAACACAGCTAGACGACCCCCTAAACAATCCCCCTGAACTTTGTCACTGACAGATACCAGTCGCCCACACTCCACTGTTTACACTCGCCGCTGTTTGACCAATTAGCTCGGTGTCGGTATGCAGAGTGATGACAGGCACCACACTGACTTGCCATTGGGGGGGCGGGTTTGGACGAGACTACACAGACCAACAGAGCGTTAGCATATACAGCGAGGGTGTCTAAACTACGGCCAGGGGGCCATTTGCAGCCCACCGTCAGTTTTTAAGCAACTGGGGCAACCAGTGGGTACGGAAAGTATTCAGAACCCCTTAAATTTTTCACTCTTTGTTATATTGTAGCCATTTGCTAAAATCATTGAAGTTATTTTTTCCCCACATTAATGTACACACAGCACTCCATATCGACAGAACAAAAACGGAATTGTTGAAATGTTTGCAGATTATTAAAAAAGAAAAACTGAAATATTTTTCAGGTTTTTTTTTTTTATTTTTATTAATACATAAGTATTCTGCCCCTTTGTTCAGTATTTAGCAGAAGCACCCTTTTGCGCTAATACATCCATGAGTCTGTTTGGGAATGATGCAACAAGTTTTTCGCACCTGGATTTGGGGATCTTCTGCCATTCCTCCTTGCAGATCCTCTCCAGTTCTGTCAGGTGGAATGGTGAACGTTGGTGGGCAGCCATTTTCAGGTCTTTCCAGAGATGTTCAGTTAGGTTTAAGTCAGGGCTCTGTCTGGGCCATTCAAAAGCAGTCACGGAGTTGTTTTGAAGCCACTCCTTCGGTTTTTTTAGCCGTGTGCTTAGGGTCAGTGTCTTTATTGAAGGTGAACCTTCGGCCTACTCTGAGGTTCTGAGCACTCTGAAGAAGGTTTTCATCCAGGATATCCCTGTACTTGGCCGCATTCATATTTTTCCTTCGATTGCAACCGGTCTCCCTGTCCCTGCAGCTGAAAAACACCCCATGCTTCACTGTTGGGACTGTATTGGACAGGTGATGAGCAGTGCCTGGTTTTCTCCACACATGCCACTTCGAATTAAGGCCAACAATTTCTATCTTGGTCTCATCAGACCAGAGAATCTTATTTCTCACCATCTTGGAGTCCTTCAGGTGTTTTTTTTTTTTTTTTTAGCAAACTGCATGCAGGCTTTCATGTGTCTTGCACTGAGAAGAGGCTTCCGTCGGTCCACTCTGCCATAAAGCCTCGACTGGTGGAGGGCTGCAGTGATGGTTGACTTTCTAGAACTTTCTCCCATCTCCCGACCGCATCTGTGGAGCTCAGCCACAGTGATCTTTGGGTTCTTCTTGACCTCCCTCACCAAGGCTCTTCTCCCCCGGTTGCTGAGTTTGGCCGGACGGCCAGCTCTGGGAAGGGTCCTGGTCGTCCCAAACGTCTTCCATTGCAGCATTATGGAGGCCACTGTGCTCTTAAGAACCTTAAGTGCAGCCGAATTTTTTTGGTAACCTTGGCCAGATCTGTGCCTTGCCACCATTCCGTCTCTGAGCTCTTCAGGCAGTTCCTTTTTACCGCATGATTCTCATTTGCGCTGACATGCACTGCGAGCAGTAAGGCCTTACGTAGACTGGACTTGATTAGGAAAGCCACACCCCTATCAGTGTAATCAAACACAGCTGGACTCCAATGAAGGTGTGGAACCATTTCAAGGATGATCAGAAGAAATGGACAGCACCCGAGTTCAATATATGAGTGTCACAGCAAAGGGTCTGAATACTTATGGCTGTGTGATATTTCAGTTTTTCTTTTTTAATAAATCAGCAAAGATTTTAACAATTAAGTTTTTATACGGTCAATATGGCATACTGTGTGTACATTAATGAGGAAAAAAATGAACTTAAATGATTTTAACAAATGGCTGCAATATAAACTAATGGATTGGTTTTTGCGTGTTAAATAAATCAAGTCTTTGGACTTGCTTCAATTTTTGCCGTATACCATCCTTGGAAGAAAAAGATTGGAGATCCCTGATGTACAGAACATTCTAGTTCTGCTGATGAGTCAAAAGAACTGTTTTTGATAACCGATAGGAACTCGGAGGGCTGCATCCCCGACATAAGAGCCCTTCAGCGATGCCGTCCCTGCTTTTTAGTACGCCGCATCAAAAAGCCGCTCGAGAGCGTCCATTTGCGCCTCTCGAGTACATTAAGTGGATGAAACTTTTTGCGGAAAACGAACTAGGCGACGTTGTGTGTGGTGTGCCTTTTATGTTTCGGACATTTCATGAGGTAGACATGCAAACTACTATAAATCCAATGCATGGCCGGTGCCCCAACAGTTCCTTTTGTATGTATTTTATATTAATACAGAGAGGTAATGCTTTCGCGAGATCAATGTATAAGTGATGTATCGTATGTTCTGCCTTTGCTCCGATATTTTGTATCCAATAGAGATTTTCTTTGATTTTCTTACTCAGGAGTGATTTAGTTGGGAAATGGCACAAGTGGGACATGTTTGTTTGTAAGCGTTAATTTCGCAAAAGCATTGCTGCTCTTGTCTTATTCATAAAATGCATTTAGGAAAGCTAGCAAACCAGCACAAGCGGAACACGATCAAATGTATTATTATATATTCAAATTAAAATATAATACGTAATAAAATCGACTGTAAATTTTTAATGATTGGTTGAAAATATTAACAAACGTATTTAAGTACATTTTAAATAAATTATAATTAAGCTTGTGAGGAAAAACATTTCATATAGAGCAGTAATGAATGTGTGCCTATACAGACATACAATTTTGGTATTTTAGCAAGAATCAAAGTCGATGCATACACTCACGGGCCACATAAAATGACGTGGCGGGCCGTATCTGGACCCCAGGCCACCAGTTTGACACCTGTGTTCTACGCTATTGCCAAATAGCCACGTTTAGCTTAGCATAAATGACACGACAACCACCTTGAGTGTTTGTGAACAAAGGAGCGTACTGTGCCATTGTCCATGTGCAGCCCCGGATACATTTAACTCCATTAGCCAATTACAGGTCAAAGCTGTCGGCAGCAGGGGCTCCCCGATGAATTGAGGCATGCTGACGATATAAAATCGCTTGCATCTGGAAGGTCTCCATGCATACAATAGTGCACACACGCGCACACACACAGATGTACACACACCAACAGCTCAAATGTATTTCCTTCTCACCCGTCTCACTTTGCGTTCAGTCTCTAGGTGATCCTGTGCAAAAATAAATGCAGTCTTGAAATTCACACAGCTGACAATGAATGTCAGCTAACTGGAAATTAAATCTGACCGGTGGTGTTTATTTATCACACACATACCAGAACCGCTGCACGGGTCTTCCAGATGTACTCAACCACACAAGCAGCAAATCACTTTGGGATTGCATGTAAAACCTTTTCAAATTGCGGGGATGCCGCTTGTTGCTAGGCAGAATTCGTGGGGCGTGATAATAACCGCCCCATAGTGACAATGATTATTTGCAAATGAATCAGGTGTCCATATTAAATCAGAAAGAAATTGCACAACAGAATGATGATATTAAATATGAAACCAATATCATCATAAAGGTAGCAGTAGAGCGCAAATGGGATTTATAAACATGGATTTTGCAAAAGCATCAGTGCTCTTATCTGGTGGGGCACCGGCCTTCTACAACATTTCATGTAATTGACGATCAGAGTGACATGCTTATGAAGCAACAATGACCACGACTCTGTATTAAATATAAACAAAATATAATAAAAGTAATTGCCTATAGAAGCCAGAAGATGGCGCCAAAGAACTACTTTTGTGCAATGACACTCAACTTACTTCAAACTGTTTCCTTGCCACGAAGGCAATCAATACTGTATTACTTTGACATGTTCAGTGAATAATGGAGGATTTTAAAAAAAAAATATATATATATATATATATATATATATATGAATAAGCGAATGCCGAACCACATATGCGGGTGTGTGTGTGCGTGTGTGCGTGTAGAGGGCGAGGGGGTCACTGTATACGTTATATTTATTTAAAAACAGCACAAGTGTGTCATTCTTGCTTTTATATCACTAATCAAACTAAAGTCATGAATAAAATAAAAACATAAACTCAACGAAAAATATGAAATTTTATATCATTGAAATACATTGCAATGATAATATTTATCTGAAAATATTACTGAGCTTGAAATGAAAAAAAAACACGGAAAGTTAAAAACGAGGTTTGATTCATGTTTAATTTATTTTCAGAAATAAATCCCTGCTCTATATTAAACAAGACAAGTGTCGCACTATTACTTTTACAACATAAATTACCTAAAAATATCTAAAATAATACATTTCATTTCATTCAGCATATTTTCAATATATTGAAATATTTCACTTGTCGGGGGAAAAAAAAAAAAATTAAAGTGTGATTAAGAAAATGGAGACTAAAAGTCGCAAAAATAAAAGAAGTCAATCAAAGATAATGACTTTCCTGGCTCTTTCCACCCAAACCTCAATCTATCAGGGAGAAACCTCTTCCCATTACTTCATCGGTTTACTCACGAGGAAAAGCCAGATATTCCTGTTTCTTTTTTTCCCCCAGCATCGACTCTTTCACGTCCATCCATCTCTTTCGTCTACGCCGAGTAGACGCTCATGCTCTGGGAGGATTAACGGCCCGTTGGAGTCTTATCTCACCTCGCAGGGATTCATCAGAAAAAACAACTCCGTTCACGCTGGGAAGGCGAACAAAAGAACCCACACACGCGGCATTTGTTTATTTGAACGCGCTTTAAACGTTTAAGCTGGCGGATGATGTTCGGAATTCCACCTTGATGTCTCTCGCTGTGACACTTTCCAGACAATGCTGAGAAAAGAAAACCTTCTGAGAACTTTAAGCTACAGCCTAAGAGAGGAGTGTGTTTTTTAAAAAAAAAAAAAAAAAAAAAAAAAAAAAAAAGTTTTTACCACCACGATCCTCAATACATGTTCGTTCACCAGTGGAGTTTTATATAAATGCAAATTTTGCCAATCGCAGGTCAGGGGAAAAGCCAACGTGAAAAAAAAAAAAGCACAAAAAAACAAAATCATAACCAAAGCACACAAATTAGCTGAATCAAAATGGCCGACTTCCTGTTCATTTTCAGTGATGTGTCCAAGAAATCTTTTCATGGGTCCTGATATGATAGATATGTCTACCAAATTTTGTGTCGATTGGTGAAATTTGTGTTAGGGACTATTTTTTTCCTTGAATGTGGAATTTGCCAAAAACGGCTGCCTCGAACCAAAAAGGCAACTTCCGGTTCCATTTGGGGAATGGGTCTTTGAAACTTGTTTGTGGGTCAAACGTCCAATTTAGTGTCGATTTGTCAAGTGTGTCAACTTTCCACGGATGTCACCGAGTTAACTTTGGGGTGGGTCATGTTCGGGGCCCCTAATGTTTTCACCAGGATACCTCCAGTTCTCTCGATACACACGCACAAGCGAATTATGTGTGTGCATCCAACCACAAATCCTGCTGTTTTGTGTTTAAAACCCTCCCGCAAGCCACATGTTTCAGATGCATAGCGGGCCCCGCTACAGATAAGCTCAACACGCAGCTTCACATCACAAAACACAAGCGCATGCTGTTATTTGGCCCGGCACGACATGCCAAAAAGTGCATGTTTTTGGGCCGCTCGACAACTTTATGGTAAAGATGAATACAAGCTGATGTGGAAATTGTATGTATTTATGGTATGACGAGGACGGCAATAAAAGTTGTCACGAGGGGGCGGGAAATTGGAGGAATATCGTGCGGGATGAAAGGAAATCCTAGTTTTTGATGTCACCATGGAGTTTAAAAGTGTAGCAGTGTTTTATGTGGGGAAAAAGTGAATCTCCGCTGCCCCGTTTTGCAATTGAGAGTTTCCATCTTCAACGCTCCTCTTACGTTGCAGGGCAAATCGACCCAGTTGAAAAATATTTGAACACTGAAAAAGCAAATCAGGATCACCTTGTTCATTTCTTTTGTTTTATTTATTTTTAACCACATTATGCTATAAAGCTTGAGCCTTTAAATGGCACATCAAATCATGGTAGTGTATATTAAATCGACTGATACAATGTCAAATTTATACACTTGCACTTTCTTGCAATTATTATTATTATACATTGCATCGTCACTTTTCAATTACACTACCATACTTTATTAAATTAACAACAATTGGATTTCTTTTATAGATAAAACTGTTCCAATATTCTTATAAACATGTTTTCTTTAAATATATTTTTTAATATATATATTTTTTCTTTTTAAATGGTTAATCATGCAGCGGGTCACACAGACCCATGGAAATTTTTTGGGTGATAAAATGTTTTGTAAAACGTATTGATTTTATTGCAGTGACCTTACAATACTGTATTCACCCAAAAAATTATTTCAATGCCTTCTAATTAAATAACTACAGTATATTATTACTATTATTATTATTTTTTTTTTTTTTTTAACATGCAGTGGGTCACTGACCCATGCACATATTTATTGCTGTGCCACAGTTCCCCCAAAATATATATTTTTTTATTTGAATGAATTTGTTCAATTCTTTATTATCATTTTCTTTACAGGGTTACTGACTGAGGCAGCGGGTCACATTGACCCATGAACATTTTTGGTGTTTACCAAAGAAACAAACGTGTCACGATGACCATTCCGGTAATCTCGATGGCGTCAACACGTTTAACGATGAAATATGTGCGCCCAACGAGCTGAAGGTTAAGCGTAATCACAGACTTGAAAGGACCATTACGGAACTACTTTAACAGATGATTAGATCGCCACTCCACGCCCCGTCTTCTTGATTCACGGCCGCCGTGGCGCGACGTAATAGAGAAAGATTGGCAAGTGGATACAGACGGCGCTTTCATCCTAAAAGGCGACCGTTGATGTTTGCGTGCAACAAAAGGCGCAGGCCCAATCAAGGTGACCTCAAGGGGGTTTGGCGGAACATGAATGGTTCAGGTGCAGCTTCAAGGAATCCTTTGCTTTTTCAATTCTGCTGACATCAATCAATAGAGCGAAGCCTCTGAAATCGAACACAATCTGTTAGGGGACAGTATTCACTTCTTTCCTGGAAAAAAAAAAAAGAGCTTTTTCTTAACAACCCATTTGTTGCCTTGAAATGTGAATTCAGTGTCTCAACAGCATACACGCTATACCACATTCAAACTGGACCTGAAAAAAACGAATTATCTTAACTTGAAGTCTGGCGGGACTATTAATCTACTGACTATTACAGTCATCGTGAGGAGACTTCACACAAATGACTCAATGCCTCTATTGAATACATTTTCCACTTTTCTACTGAGCCAACGACGAACTGTGTAAGCAATAAGTCTGAGGAAAAAAGAGAAAGGTGTGCTGTTTTCTACGCATCCATATAAATCGTTCTGTGAAGCATTTTGAATAGCTTAAACAAGGCCAGCTGCAAGACAATCGTTTTCTTTTTTTTAACATTGTTTAATAGCTCTGTTAAATGTTCCTTTATTTCAACAAGATGGAATGTATATAATAATTTCATGTAACGTCCTCCATTGCCTAACAATATTTAAAATACATGAAAATACAAAGAATTTGAAGTTCCATGTTTTGTCATCTATGATTTCAGTGCTTATATTGATGCTTCACATTTTTTGCCGTGGTACCAGTATAGAGATACTTTATGCAGGTATGCTATCCAAGTCCTAATTTTGCTCTGGTGACAACACATAACAGTTTGAATGCCAAATTGGATGACTTGAGGGGCAAATTCAGAGTTCAAGAGCAACTCTGCAGACAAAAGGTATAAAAGGCGCCTTTCGTGGCTCCAACGGCCTGCTCGCCATGCTGGACAGTGTCTGCTTGCTCAAAGCAAACAGCAGTCTCTGGTTCATTTAGTGGCAACTCTTCTATGCTTACAAAAGCAGCGTGCCACTCGGACGACACGCCGCCATGGCCGCCGCACTGCCCGAACAAACAGAACATGTGGAAGGAGGCCAAAGCCAAAAAAGACCTGTTGACTGTTCCAGCGTACACATTTTGCACTTTCTACTGGCAGGCCACGTCTGCACTGTTTTGGCCCATTTGTTCTCCCACTGTGACTGCTTCACTGGTGGCGAAGTGAAGCCTACAAGGCAAACAAACATGGCCGTGTTTTTTTTTTTTTTTTTTTTTTTTTACTTAGAGTTGTGTGCAGCGACGCAGGGCTTTGATAGGCCCTTTCGTCCTGGATGCGATCCGTCATTCGCATGCGGGACAAAGGCAAATCATCCGGGAAAATAGGCTAAACAAACACGCTCTTCCAACAGCAAAATGCTGCTCCTAAGTCTTTCTTTCTACTGTCGGAACAGGAATCAACCTGCAAATATTGACATAATATTTGTAAGCACTGGACGGACAAAGGAAGGCGTATGTTCTACTGGGACAGAAAAATGGGCCAAAGCCAGCTTTGGTTCTGTCTGCTTAAGGCCTGATCTTTGTGATTTTTCTCTCATATTTTCATTGAAGTTTGTGTGGAACTGCAGGGAAAAGTCCAGGATTTCCGAACGTCTTTCCGTATTTTCCTCCATTTCTCAGCGATGAATTCTAACTTTGACACTGAGGCAAATCCCGATTGCGCTGTGTTGGCAGAGGCGATCTACCAAGATCTCTTGGCCATTGTCAAAGGGACTTTCAGCACATTTTGATGTAGGTAACCAGAGACAACCTGGGAATCACTGCTGTTCAGTATGAGAACAGGACCCGCCATTTCTGACCACAGCTGGTCTATTCTTGGTTGCGTTGTGCCTCAAATAATTCTCTGGCTCTTGTACTTATTTTTCAGGTGTGCCACGATGGAAGTTCCAATATCAAATATATGTCGTTGCAACTACTATCACCCTAAGTCTAACCTGAGAATTTGGGCCGGCACATTTCATTTATTTTGTACTCTCTTTGTGATATTTCCCTCGTTCTTTCTGTGAAGTCGCTTTGTCCAAACTATAAGCATCAGCAGAATTTCATTCGACTTCCACCTCGGTTGCTGACTTTTTCCCTTACAACAAAGCGATATGTGATGGTGGCCAGCTGGACATTGAAACCACTGGTTGAAAACCTTTGTTGTAAAGTGCACCCAATTAATGGATCTGTATCATGGTATTTTGTCAGGGAATCACTATTAGTGGTAATGTGGAGTCGGGAGACATTGCAGTCCATTGATCTAACAACAAATAATTGGCATCCCACTCAAATACGCTGCACTGGAAACTCAAGTCAGCTTCTGGTTTCGAGAACTGAACCTGATGGAAAACTTGTCTTGAGCAAGTCTTGGACATGAACGTCATCTCAGATAGGGCATGCGTACGACACAGCTAAATACGTGAAAATTTCCAGCAGTCAACAGAGAATAAACCACCACCTGTCCCCCTTATCTTCGCAACCAAGAGAATCTCGGCACAGGTTTCATCCTTCTACTCTTTCCTTCTGGTCTACGTCTGACCTCAAAAGCACCCGCACGGTGTGCAATTTAAATCACGTCGAGAATTGCCAGAGAGTGTAATCTACGTTTTAAACTCAAATGGTGGCGTAGTGATGAGAACTGACGAGGTTTAGACGGCGGGAAAGACTTTCCAGATGTCGCTCCACTGCATACTTTCTCATTGCTAGGTATTTGAATACCGTTGGACTTAATCAAACCACAGTCAGCCAACGCTAACTCTCTCACAGAGGAGGCTCCAACAAAGTGCTGATTAGAGCGTTGCGCTAATGGCGACTGTGGTGCGCTAACTCTGCTCCAAGTTGTAAAAATATGCGAAGGTGCTCTCGCTCTCTCCCTCTAGCTAAAATTAAATCAGAATGCATATTTTCCAGGTTACTGTTCGTATACAGAGCTTCCTCGGTATATAACCGTTTACCTACTGCAACCCAGCGTCCTTGCAAATCTTTTGTTATGCTTACATTTTTTCATGTGTTCATTTACCATGTCTTTAAAAAGTTAATTTATATCTATATATCACTGATTTCTTATTGTGGGTGAGTCTTGAATGTGTCCTTTGCAATAGAATGTGCACATGATATCAGCGTTATCATGGCACACAGCTCCTTGCACCTATGTGTGACAAAGAAAACGCAATGGCAGAATTGAGTGTCGGTCCAAACTGCTGTCAGGGAATCACGGAGTAAATAATGGAGGGGCCGAGCTGATGTTTTACAGACAACCCGAGCGCCACTGTGGCAGATGGAGGTCAGCGCTGCGTGGCTAAATTTAACCCAGCATCTCTGGGCCTGCGGGCGAGGCGCCTTCATCCCGCAGAAAGGGGGAAAGCAGTTCTAAATCAGCCAGGAGAAGTCATTTTGCATGGCGGTGACGAACCTCTGGTGATGTGATTAAGCCGTGGCAACATGCTGAGTGATGATTAACTTATTCCCTCCGCTCGCGCTTGCACGCTGCTTCTTGCATCTCTGTCAAGCAATCAATAAGCTATTATGGCTCCAAGCTGAAGGCCAAATGAATTTAGGGCTTCGCTTGCAGAGTCGGCACTCTCGGATGATCCCATTGGCAGGGGAGAATCAGACCGGACGTTCCAGAGATCATCTACCTGTCGTGCATGATAATTGATGTGAGGCCCACCGAGGATGTCGAGTTGAGACCTACGCCAATGTCGAAAGATCCTAATTTGGATGTGCACCAAAACTTACTTTGTCTGAATTTTGTCATTCATCTTCCCCAAAGAGCAAGCGGTAGATGACTCCATTTTTATGTCACATACCCTTCTGGATGCTCCGATTTCCTCACACTTAGGACTGTCACTGCATATCTCCAACCTTAACATTAATCCAAAGCCTAGCCCTAACACTATAACCCTATCCTAGCCCTAAAACTAACCCCATCCTAAACTCTACGCCAACCCCTAACTATAGCCCTACCCTAACACTAACCCCCCAACTCTAACTGCACGAAAGCCAGCGATGTGTACAACTACTCCACCACTGCGCTGTGCCTACATTTTGACAAGATATTCAATTAGAAATGAAAGAAAATGTGTTCACAAAAGTTACCAAAAAAAAATCATGGAACCACACTTTAAACTGGATTATCATCTACAAAATTAAGTGGAACTTTGTGGCATGAAAAAAAAAAAAAAAAAAAAAAAAAATCTACATGGTAGCCTCAGACCATACTTTGAAACCTAACCCCGGCTTCAAAACTTGGTTCGAAACCCTTAACCTACTTTCAAACTTGGCCTCGAACCCTACTGATTAAAAAACTTTAACTCTTGAAACACCAATTCGATTCCACTAACCAACTGTGATAAAAAGAAAAGAACACAAAACAAACGTAACGGCCCTGGTGTGCGTAAATACATAATTCGGGAGGAGGACGTCATTGGAAGACAAGTTCCTTCACTGAGTGTATCCTGTATCACGCGATATATTGGCTATTTTCAGGACAGAACTCCTGTTCATCGAAGGGCTTTCTGCACCATCCCTCAGGCGAGAGCCAATCGGCTAAATGGAGCCCGAGGCAGCGCTGACAGATGAGAACCTGACACTAGTACAAGGTGGATCAAGAGAGTGACAGATTTGTGGAATTGAGAATGTCGTTTCCCCCCCCATCCCCTCGTACTTGCACGACCCCCGCCACCCCCCAGGCCTCACAGCAGTTACATGGCCATACAATACCGGGCCTCACCGACTCAGATGTCAGCGCTTTCTAACACAGCGACACTTATCAGCGTCTCTATTCTGAAAGGACCCTCTCTCTGCTCATCTCCCTTTACACATGACGTCCCCCTGTCTGTCTCTTTAGCTGACCCCTCGGCGCTATACGGTTACACATACATTGTGTCGTCGCCACACCCTGCTCGGAAAGGTCAAACACTTACAAAGGAGGGGGTGAGCGTGGATCTGCTCTACTCAGCCGTCGGGCAAATCAACCATTCTACTGATGGCTGTAATGAGAGGTTAGGGTTAGTGTGTATGTTGACATACTCTCCACTGAGGACACTAATGTACAGGGTGCGTGCTGAGCCTGAGGTGCACAAACAATAATAGAACCAGGAAACGGACGTTTCAATACATCCATGATATTCATTTGTTGGGGAAATCAGTGTTTAGGTGCGCTACTCTCCAACTGGTCACACTAACACCAACAGCTACAAGCCTGGACACAAACCCACACAAAGAGAGAAGACTGAATGCTTGAAAAGGGAGGATAACTCAGATAAAGACAGATAGCGCGAGTGAGATATACTGTCTGTTTCCTGGCTTATGAGCCCATTGAAGCTCCCCTAGACTACTGTACTCTGTACAACCTCGCTTCAGCTTAAATCGTATTCATACTCTACATTACATTACTTTGGATGAGTTTGGGAAGCACTTGAGAGCTTTGACCTCAACGCCATCAAAAAATAAAGATTGTGAGCCAGGCGCTTTTCCAACACCTTGAACAGCTAACCTCACAATAGTGAAAATTCCCACAGAAACACTCCAAAATCTAGCAGAAAGCCAAGAGTGTAGGTAAGGTGCACAAGACAGCACAGAATTCCTGGCCTGAAGGTGCCGTGTTAAAAGAAGCTATGATGTGTGATCATTTGTTTTGTAAGCGATGTCGACTTCACAGCTGGACGTCTGGTGAAAGTTTGAGGGTTGCTGCTAAACTCTCGGGATGCGGCGAATTGGTAGTGTGTCCCCGCAAAGAGGAGGTATAAACTCACCTCAGGCGAGTTTGTCGAAGTCTTGCCTGAAAATCCCCAAAGTTCCAAAGTCTACAAACCCTGTAATCCGCCCCAAACTCTGTCGTCTCGGATCAAGGAGCATGATAGAAGGTTGGGAGCTTGGCGGGGCTTAACCCAGGTTTAATAAGCCGAGCATGTCCACTCGCTCATATGACCAGGCATCAGAGTGCAGTGGAAAGAAACGTCCCGGGCCGCGGAAGAGGCTCAGAGATAAAACCTTACAAGAGTAATAAGCAGGTCAGGAGCGAAGATTAGCGCGAAGGACACACATTCATCGGACACGGCCTACAATCATGAGAATACAACATGGACGCAGTTGAGTGAATCATGCACACATGGGGGGTATTTTAAGAGGTGAAGTGAGGATGCCGCCGTATCAACAGCCCTCCCGAGTGCTTGTACAAGAACCGGCTGCTCTCGAGAGCTCTCGTACCTTATCTTATCTGCTCTACACTGCCACTTCATAAAGTTAATATCATACTTCGTTATCCTGGGAGCAACCTTCCATCATAACCGCAATGCCAGAGGCAAGGATTAGCGGGAGAAGAATAAGCAGTCGCTGTGGTAACGGAGAATAAAAACTCTTGATACCTGAGTGTTCAGACACTTCTGCTGAAACCTGAGCTGTAGTTTGACTTCTTAAGAGCACTGTGTGATGAAAAACCTTCCATGGGCGGGTGTCACAGCAGACTTCAGACTGTCTGAAGTCTGAGAGTCGGCAAAAGCTGCTTCCCACATGGCTGCATAAGGGACAGAAACTGATTCACTCGTCTCCTATTGTGCATGCCAACAACATCAATCACACTAAACTGCCAGGCTCGAGGGGTACCAGCAAAAGCAGATGTTGGTACCACGAGAAGGTGCCCCATTCATTTGTCGTTTCCTCGGGACAATACGAGCAGGGAGTGGGCTTGAAGGCGGTTGAGGAAGCGGGGGGACGAGGTGCGGGGTTTGCGCTGTTTGTATCTTCACCATCTTTCTTGGCCATATAGGCTGTCTGAGATGGGTGGAGCACCGGGGTTGAGATTGATGACACTCTTGGAAGGCTATTTTGAGGAAGGCTAACGATGCATAGATGGACACACTAGCTCCTTTCACACTGGCGATAGAAGGTGGCTTTTTCCAGGCTTCTTGCGAGCCTCTGTGTAAGATACCAAGGGGGATGGGGTGGTGAAGTCAAATTAGCCTTTGCGTTCAAATTTGCTCATCAGGGACCTTTTAGATTTTAGAGCCAGGGTGAATTTGCCTGCCACTGCCATTGTCAGACAAAACTCACTGAAGCAGTGTCCGAATTGCAGCCGTTGCTGCTCAGACGCGCGATGACGTCAGCGTGACAACAGAAATTGCTTTCATCGCAAAAGGGCGTGTGTAGTGAGTCTCAGGTGTTAAACTTCACACTCTGATTGTGTAAGATGGCAAATACGCATGCCGACTTCAACCCCAAATCCCGCATCAGTACCACTTACACAGGACAGAGAGAATGTGTGAAAAACCCCACTAAGATGGCCAGGGTGTCAGGTGCTCAAAGTGTTAACAGAGGTGAATAGCGGGAAGACACAATGTAAAGTTTAACACCCCAAAGCCACTGCACACTTATCTTTTGGAGAGTAGTTCAAACATTCCCAAAACACAGGGAGGCATATGAAAAATGTCATTCTTATATAACCCAAACTCTCGCACGTTCACTTTCTGCTGCCGTTTCATGAGGTCCACAGGTATGTGGAGCACTCTGGTCTCCCGTCCAGCCAGCAGTACACAGCAACGCGTGGGCAAGGTCATGTCATGGAAATCGCCCTTTGACATCCATAAATCGGCGTGACGTCTGACACATTTTTACACGGCTGAAACAATTTATCTTGAGTTCATTCGCCTCGGGGCTGTTTGACTCTTTTGGATCAACTACATGTCAACATATGAGTAGTTAATATGATCAAAATTACACAAGGTATGTATCCAGGCTAATTAGCACAGCGCGATTAAAAAGCACATTGAGGTAATTTTCGCCCAGTGACTTTTTGATATCGAAAAGTGCTGTAAAAATAGATGCTGCATCTTTAATTGCATACACGAAGCGCATTGATTCGAGCAAACAGCCTGAAGTGCTTGCTAAATATGCAAGAGACAACGGCCCTGGACCACATTGAAATGCATTTCCTGTATATACATTCTGCGGGAGATGTAATTAGTAGTTTTCCATTCACTAGACATTTCAGGGCTAACAGCAAATAGACTGCAGCTAGGTTTTAGTAAAAGATCAACAGTTAATGTCAGTAAGTACTCAAGTGACTTGTTTTGTAGACCTTAGACAGCCCCCCCCACACACACACACACAGGCATACACACAGCAGTGGTTTTTACATTCCAGAGAATGCAGTGAGTGCGTGCGTGTGCGCGTGTTGTGGGGTGGCGGCGGTGGTGGTGGGGGGTTGGGGGGCACGCCTCAAATGAAGCAGACCCCGACTGCGCCGTTTGCACCAATTTGCTGTGAACCAACCCGAGACAAATAACCGCTGCAGAGCCTGTGACTCGTCGGGCAGCTTGCCAGCGCGAAAGCTCGCCAACCTACCAGCCAGCCAGCCGCTTCCTCTCCTTCGCTGGCGTCTGATACTTATTTCATTTACCGTGTCTCTGACTCACTTCATTTGGTTCTCTATGTTTAAATGGGATGATGCTACAACAACCACAAGGAAGAGACAAACATGATTGAAGAGCGATGACTCCTTTAAGAAAGAAAACATTAAAAATAGAAGTAAGTAGATTGTACGGAAAATCTCCTACATTGGTAAAGCCAGTAATTGTCCAAGCCTCAACGCAATTACGGGGTCCTGAAAACGAGTCTTCAAAATCAACTCGCTAACGCCCTCCTGAAGTGTTGAGAGCGGGAAAAAAATAAATAAATCACCCGCCCCCACGAGTTTCAGCTATCAACGCAACATTTAGCGGAGGTGTCGTTCATGACAGGACCTATGAGAAGTCTCGAGGACTCTTGTCCTTAACTGAACAGGAAGTTGGATGACTTCGTAAAAGTACCATGTTCGCCCCATTTCCAAAGGTCGTACTTAAATCAAATCTTTTACAGGAATTCAGCCAAACAAATGTATTTGTCTTTTTTTTGGGGGGGGGGGGCTCAATATAACCCCAAAGTCACATTTATGTAACTTGTAACAAACACCCCAAAACTCATTAAGCAGCCCCCTTTGAAGAGTTAGGAAAAAGAAAAAAAAAGTAGCAACCAACACCAGTTTCTCCTAAAGAAACCAAATCAGGTGGATGTGCACCATTAACATACACGAAAGTTCTCAGTGACCCATGCATGAAACCATGACCATTTCGATTTGAAGCTGGCATTAGCAGGTATGCTAGACAGATGGGAGACGATAAATTGCCAAGGTTTTCTTTTTAACTTATACTATCTAATGTGACCAGCGCATGGCATTGAAGTTTGACAATCATTTTTGAGGATTCGCCAGGAAGCAATTTCTTAAGGACGATCAATCTTTTGTGAGCCAACAGATGAAGTGCATGGTATTGCATGAAAGAGACAGTGGTTGGGGGGGGAGGGGGGGGGGGGGGGGGGGGGGGGAAGAGCTCAGAACAGTGGGAGGTGGACATGCTGCCTTTAGACTCGTGCATGCCAAACAACTGCCCTCAACTGTGCAGATGATACATACATATGGCCCCCGAATCAGTCAGGACAGAACGTGTCCCCTTCAACACATCAGATGCCGACATAAACACCCCGCGAGGAGCAGCTGGCTGCACGTGACGACAGGCGGTGAGATGAATATGACAAAGCGTGATTGAGTTTGTGGTGCTAAAAGTCAACTGCACCACTGTTCAGGGGATTGAGGGATCGGACGCCGGGCCGGCAGCCAATCCTGAACGGCTGTGCCACTAGACAGAGGTCATCGCCTGCTCGAGTGAAGCGGTCCATTACCTCACCTTACTATCTGGACATGCAGGAGACGGGAGGAAACATCTATTCATAGAGCCTCTCGGGGCCTCGGAGTGCATTCTGATGTATCAAATAAATAACCATGATATTACTTTTCTGCAACCGAGGGGTTTGCACATCTGCCTTGCAGTTTGGAGTTTGAATGCCAGCTCTGCCCTTTCTGTGTCAAGTTTGCATTTTTACCCTGGCTTGCGTGGGTTTTCTCCAGGTACTCCATCTTCCGCCCGCATTCCAAAAACATGCAGCATCATTGTGCTCAGGACATCACAGGCATTGAAACACGAGTCCAGCACATTTACTGAGAGATTCTCCCATTGCATTAACAACTCACATTTCATCGACTGTTATCCTAACAGGAAGGACAATTGAGCAAATGTCCAACATTATTTGGAATAGGTAATAATTCGGAGTCGCCCCACAAAATCTGCATGAGTAACCGCGGCGACAGTTTAGCCACAAAGCTGGAAGAAACCAAACTGCCAGTTTTCAGATGTGGCTGGCAAGCGAAGGGAAGTTTTGCAGAGGGAGCGCAGTGCAGTTGGGGGACTGATGTGGCTCATAAAGCCTCGGGCTATGGGACAGAGTGAAGGCTTGCAGAGAAGAGACGCTAATTCAAACAAGAATCATTCCAAGTGATGTGGAATATAGTCGGGCACTAAGTGGGTAGAATACGATATGAATTGTTCTGACCGTTGTGACAAATTGACGATTGGTGGTGCGCCCAGCAGCCGATGTACCAAAGGGGAAACTTTGTTAGCTACTTGGTTTTGTGACAAGGCAGAAAAGAAACTTATTCAGCATCGTCATGAGCCCCTTTCACGCTTGCCATCAAAGGCAGCTTTTGTCGAGGCATTTGTTCAGCATTTGCCGGGTTTGGGCTCCACTGCTGCATCAGACACACGAGTACACATGGCAATGTCTTCCTTTGGCAATTTCTGTCTGAATGACACAGGCGATCCAACCGAAGGCCATTACAGTCTGACACTGTAATAACCAAGCTTCATCAACAAGAAACAAAGTACTCAAATGAGGACTATATTAATTCATTTATGCAAAATGATCAGCCAATTGGACACACTGAAAAGGGTCCACATAGCTAGCCTGAAAAAAAACACTGATAGTCTATTTAAAGTACCTACAGCTATAAAAGTAAACTATTTTGTAAACTACTTTCTCATAACCAGTAACAAAATATCAATAACAAGTTATATTAGCATATTAAGGTTTTTAAGGAGAAAGAAAATGCTAGAAGCAAGTGAAATGGTCTTACACAAAACCCGCCTGGTCAGACCAAATAGTGTCTTGGGTGACAAAGAAAAAGAACAAGCATATTTTGCCTTGATTCGAGATATTGAATCTCGGTTAGATTTGAGTTTTCGCAGTGTAGGAACTAGACAAGACTTAAAACTGGTTATTAAGTATATTGAATGTCAAGCCAGAAGTGCCAAGAGGTGATGAGTCTAAGAACACCAGACAGTGGGCAGATCTATTTCACATACTCCCCAATGCAAGTGTCAGCAACCAGAACCTGAGGCTAAAATCTCAGGGACGTTTGAACGCGCAACGCAAACATGATTCGGGCTTAATGCATCAAACCGGGCTTGCGAGAGATTGCGAAGTCGACTGTCTAAATGTGTTTAATGATTAACAAAACAAACTGGGTTAGCTCCCACCCACCCATACGTCCCAGCCAGGACAAACAGGACTTGTTGAAACTCGGATTGTGTTAACAAGAGGCGGCGAGTGAGTGAGAGAAAGTGCAATAACATCCCCCTAAAATTTATGTTCTTCGTGGTGGACGTGGATTATTGAAATCCTTCGATTGATCGTTGCAGCCCAACATGTTGGCTTGTGTTGTCTTTTGACTAATTTAGCAAAACAATGGCTAGCCTGCGAGAAGACGCGCTATCCATTTCACTGTCTCAATCGCTCTGCCTTGGACAAATGAAAGAAAAGGGGTTTGTTTACGATGCGAATTCTTGTGTTTTCACCACCTGCGCCCACGTACCCGAGTACATGTGATGTCATGGTGAAAAAGTCGATAAACACCGTTATGATGATCATGCGTTCCTCCATAACAGAGTAGCCTTTCCCCCCCCCCCCCCCCCTTTTGCAAGGTCAGATTAAACTCCCCGAACTTTTGTGCATTTATCAACTGGCAGGAGTTATAAACGAGGCCTTAAAAATGAGCCTCCGTGTTGCTGGGCCCGGCTGTAGAGCGGGTGATCCATCTCTGCTGCAGCGACTACATAATTATGTGCAGTTAAGCATGAGCTGCACCGAGGGGTGAGAAGCTCAGCGGCATCGCGGCGGCTTGTCATTACGAGGTCTGTTTGAACCCGGCGCAGAATAAAGCAGCCCGCAGTTAAGAGCCAGCCAACGCCGCTCATGCGCTCGCGCGGCTTGCCAAGTGGCTTGTTTTTCTTTTCTTTTTTTTATCCCCTCTACATGACAAAACCCATCTCTGACATAAACACTGCACATGTATCATCCACGGACGTGAGAAAATATTCTTAGCTTGACCCGTGGAAAGGGTGTCTTATGCACATTTTAGCGTCATCTGAAGTGATTTATGTCCATGGGAGCTTCTCAAAACTTATTTCAATTTTTGCCAGCAGAGATTTTGCATCGGAGGTTGCTGAGAAAGCAGGAATTTCCCGCTGACGACGTCAAAGCGTCACAATTGAACATGAAAAGAAAAACATAGCTGTGCTAAAATGGTATTTTTCCGCCTGAAATCAAACAAAAGTTTGCAAGTAGGAGCTGAGATTTTCAGCGACGTTTTCTGCTTTCCCAGTTTAAATGAATGCAACTATAGAATTAAGAGGTTGAAGGAATTGTAAGGAGGCAAGTTTTTGCATCTCCACAATATTTCTGCCTGTCGTGGGCAAGCTCTGATTTTGTGGAGCTGACTTTTTTAGTTGGCTGCCATGCTCCACTCCCACGCAACGTGGAAAACTCAAATTTCTCACTATTTAGTATGCGTGGTAGCAAATTTGGTAGAAATCGGACATCTCTCAGATGAATTTGTTTTTGAAAGATCCCTGAAACTGGGGGGAAATGAGCCTAAAATGTCTGCTTTAAACCGAAATGTTAAACTTCCTGTGTGTTTTCAGGCATGGTTTTTGAGACTTTTTGGGTGGCTACTCATTATGTACATGTCTACCAAATTTCATGTTGCTTTGTCAAGACAGGACTCAGGAGAGGAGCTCGGAACATTCCGGTGTACACTACTAGGTCAATTTAAAAAAATCTAAAAATTTGAGTTTGAGATTTTTTTCCCTGTCATTTTTTTTGGTTTGTTTGAGAATTTTTTTTCTGTAATTTATTTGGGGGGCGTTTGAGACTTTTTGCTTTGGCATTATTTTGATTCCTTGATGATTGGCTTCGATGAAACATGGTTTCAATAGGGTATCAATTCCCACTGATGTCGAAGTTAGCAAATATGGTTCCTTGCACTATAAAAAAGAAAAAAACATGCAGGAACACCTCCCATCGAGGTGAGGTCCGACCTCACGCGTGATTCTCTCCTTTCCCATCTTGATTAGATTACAGCCAGCGAGCTGGTGTCAGGCCTCGGGGCCACGTCAGAGAAACGCTTGATATCCGAGATGTCCGACACGAAGCATCAAGAGATTAGCGACACGCAATAGCGGCCTTCGCAGCATCACGGCAATGTGCGTGTTCGCGCAGATTATCACTCATTATAAACACGATGAGCATCTTAAATTGATCAATAAATCGGAACTAATTGACAAAATCCAAATTTAACACTTTCTTTGGGACATTTTGTGTTATTCCATTTTCAAGCCACTTGGGCTGTGTTCAATTAATTTAGGTAAGATTTGTGGAATTTGTCAAATGGTATTAATTAATTCATTAATGGAATTGACACTTCTGTTCCTTAAACTAGCCTAAAATGGCAAAGCTCTGCATAAAACACATCTGTTCCAAGAAACAAAAAAACAACCCTTTGTCAACCACTGAAAATGGATTTCTTTATTCCCGGTTCACAGTTTTTAAACATCAACTACCGTAACACAATACCTGATATGAACATTTCCATCGGAACAATTCACTTTCAATTGTATTTTTTTTTATATATTTGTCCACAAGATGGCACTATTTTTTCCATTCAAAGCATGCAGCAAAATGTCATGTTTTGCTGTTTTAGGGTTCCTTGCTACTGAAATTGAGTTCTTTCAAAATTGTACTCTGCATTGTGGTTCATCAATGGTTAATTGATTACATGTGCATATATTTGTTCTGTATAATTGATTCATTTTGTTCAATGGTAGGCTGATGTAAACATAGTGGTGAAAATACAATTCATATTTGATATGGTTGTGTTAAATGCTGACTCCTTTAAAATGGCAATAAAATAAAATAAAATAAATGTACTGTATAAAATGGACGACTGCTTAGCACATGTGCAAATCCCGGTGCCGCCTGTGTGGAGTTTGCATGTTCTCCCCAGGCCTGCGTGGCTTTTCTCCGGACACTCCGCTTTCCTCCCACATCCCAAAAACATACGTGGTAGGTTGATCGAAGACTCTATAAATTGCCCGTCGGCGTGAATGTGAGTGCCGATGGTTGTTTGTTTGTATGTGCCCTGCGATTGGCTGGCGACTAGTTCATGGTGTACACCGCCTCTCGCCCGAAGATAGCTGGGATAGGCTCCAGCACGCCCGCGACCCTAGTAAGGATTAGCGCAATGGAAGATGCATGAATGAATGTATACAATGTTTCACACTCGTGTTTTGGAAGATGACAGAATTTGGAAAAATGAGTGAGGACATTTAAATGACTTCTTTAGGGTTCAAGATGAGATTTAAAACTTCATATCGCTCCCGCTAACAAACGGCAGAAGCCGGGCCAAAACAGAAAGGCCTTTGTTGCCATTGTGGCTTCTGACCACCTACTAAGGGCCCTTTAGAGGAGCACTCACCCTGGAATGATCAGGCTCACACAGCTCCCCCACCGGCCCCCTCACTCTCAAGGCTCCGCAGGCCTACGGAGACCACTGGGCCAAACATATCCTGCCCATCTCCTGAGAGATTATCCAACTCAATGAGCACATTGATGCCAGAAAACACTGGGGGGAAACCGGAGCCTTCTATTCAGAACTTCCAGCAGAAACCCCCGAAGGAGGAGATAAGAAGACATGCTGCACTTACTGGCTACTTCCAGGGAGGCGTTGTGGCTCACTGCCTCTCCAAGGTAGTTGCGGGCAACGCAGACATAGGAGCCTTCGTCCGGCTTGCTCCGCCGCCCGTGCACGATGCGCAGGAAGAAGAGCGAGCCGCTGGGCAGCAGCATGCGGTGCGAGCGCGGGTCGTCCCGGTCCGTCTCCACCCGTTCGCCGTCCTTGTACCACTCCACGGTGGGCGAGGGCCGGCCCTCCGCCTTACAGTTGAGGGTGGCCGGCTCGCCTTTGGATACGATCAGGTCGGACGGATGCTCCACGATCCGGGGCGGCGTGTCTTCTTGGCGCAGACGGGATCCTGAAACAAGAAAAATGTGACAACATTTACCATTTAGCCTTGTAATCATACAGTTACTCAATTTTTGTATATACAGTTATTCCCCGCGTATTCACATTTCACTCTTCATTAATGCACCTATTCACATTGTTGTGGTCTTTCCAAGACACCCCAAGCTGCCCCCAAAGACCTGTCTAAACAGGAAAGTAGGACAGTACAGTGAACTCCAAATGTACGCGTGATGTCATGGTGAAAACTCTGCTAATTAATTGCAGCTCTGCCTAAAAGATGTTTGCTGCATCGCTTTTGCTCATAGATGCCACAAGAAGATGAGAAAAGACAGCGCTTGTTTAAATGAAGCTCCTCAACTCACGTCAGTGCCAAGATAACACCACATAGAGCCAAAGCAATTTTCAATTTTCCACCAACAACAAAAATCCACGAATAGGCAAAATCACAAATCCCTAAACTTGAATACGCGGTCGTTCACTGTAATCCGGTGCCAGCAATGTATGTTGCAGTGATCCATCTCGACAGAGAGAGACACATGTTGTACGTCAGGGTGGAGCTGAATTTAGCCTGGGTTGTTGAAGTGGAAGCTCCAGAGAACCTCTGACCTCTTGTGCATGTACACGCGTACTCCAGATGCATTATTTTTGACGAGTAATGTCATATGAGTTTGAAATGTCTAAACTGTTTTGGGATCATAGTTTGTTCACAGTTGAAACTATGAATATAGGCAACAGTTCTTGGGGGTGTCAATTTCTCACATTTTTTTTTCTTCTTGTTATTCGTAACAGGGTTTGGTCCCTGTCAGCCATTATCCGTGGGGAATCCGTGAATTCATTTTTTACTATTCGTCAGTTTAGCGTGAGGGTCCAGGTGGTCCTCGGTTTACGACGGTCTCGAGGTACAAACGGCACGTAAACTAGTTTGCAGACGAGCGTGAGACGACGGCACAAGAGGGCAAGCTCTCTTTCCGCCAAACTTGCTGTTTTTCATTGGCTTGTCTGAATATTGTCTGCATACTTATATTCCCCTGAATTATGACTTCACGTCACATTCCGACTTAAGTACAAATTCGAGTTGCGCTGCCACCGTAGGAAAAGAGCTACGTTGTAAACTGACAACCCCTTGTATGTTTTTACATACACAGTCCATTCTAAAAATGGCTTCATCAGTGGAATAACTTGCAATAATGGCGGCATTATACAATAATGGAGGCGGTTGATCTTTGGCCACCTCTGACTACATATTCTTAACTTGGTCGGTTGAGTAATGCACTAAAACATGGGCTGATGATATTCGTGAATGTAATAATTAATCAATGACACGTTTGGAAAATGAAACGTTGATAACAGTCGGGGAATGTCTCTCGAGTTATAAGCATTTTGGACATAACGTCGAGCTCTGACCTTGTGGAGCTCCTGTAAATTTTCAGATTTTCCGTGTTTTATGTTCATCAAACTGCGGCAACATGCTCCGCCCACACCCAATGACAAAAACCCATTTCTACAATGCTGACCAAAAATTTCGAGTTAACGTTGTTTCAATTTGGCACCAATCCGATCAAATCGCTAAGAAGACTTCCTCTTTGAAGGATCCCTGTAAATGGCTAAAACCAAGTCAACAACGGTCGCTTCACAACAAAACGCCAGACCTTCTGTGTCTTTTCTCGCACGACTTCTTGAACTCTTTTTGTGGGTCTACTCGTGACAGACATTGCTATCACATTTCATGGAGCAAGCATGAAGCAAAACAATCCCCAGGGGCACCGTTAACCAATTTCTGGGTTTCAAACCACAACACATACCCAATTTAAATTCCACCAAAATGAATATGTGTAAAATGTTGTGTGGGCTCTCGCAATAAGAAGTTCCCATCCATTGATTTGATTATGTGTGGCTTTCCTATGAATGTGTAACTTTTAATTACAGAAACATTCCGTTTGATAAGGCTCCGGTCATGTGCCTCGTAGATCAAACGGTGCAGCGGAGGGCAAAGGCGGCGGCGGCGCACCTTGAAGGCAAAAGGAAATGAAGTGATAAAAGATAAGACAAGGATGCGCGGCCGCGTCGCTGGGTGACAAATAGGAGCGGTGAACTGAAACCACACCGAAGGAGCTTCTTAACACCTCCGCGTTATCTCAGGTCAAATTACTCCCCGACTAGTCGGCTGTGGCGAGACAACCTGCTTTCCATGCTAATTAGCTTCCTGCTGGTGTTCCACTCATAATAGCGGTCAAAAGTAGCCCCCGATCCCACCCCCGCCCCACCTTTCAAGTCACCATATCTGCCAGCGCTGGCCTTTGCGACACATTGAGCGCCAATTAAAAAGAGTCGGGTCTAATTGGAGGCTTGCATTTCATTCACCCGGCGTGCCGTGACGCTGCCGCCGTGCCCCCCCCATCCTTTGTGCCCTCTGCCCATCCCCCCCCATTAACTACTGCTGCTGAGGAAGCATCTTTTTAGTGTGGTCGCCCTCGCCACACATTTCCAAGTCGTCAGCATAATTAGGGACAGCGCCGCAGTAAGATTAATCACTTCAACACAAGGAGGTACGGTGTTCACCGCCCGGTGCAACACATTGGAGGTAACGCATTACCACAATACTTCGGAGGCATGACAGTAGGTATAATTATTACTACAGCCATCATCAAATGCTATCAAATGTGAGTTGTTGTTTTTTTTTTTTTTTTCTAGCTCTAGCTCTTGCTTTCTCTTTCTGGCTGCTGGGAGTTTCCTTTCATGCAACACTGCAAACACACCGCCATGTGTTTTCTATCAGTTCTTCCTAATGCATGGCTGCGGCTGTGGAAAAAATGTCAGTGTACAGTAGGGCAGGCGGTAGCTATTAATATTGCTACCGGGCGTTGGACAAACTATCAAATACAGGATAAAATTAACAATCATTCAGTCGGCAGCACTACAGACTTTCCTTAACAAATGTTTGTGATTGATACTCAATATCATGTGGACCAAGAAATTAAATCCGGGTAAATCGACATGTTCTCCATATCACGTTTTTTTTTAATTACATACTGTATATTTTTTTCAAGCCTATGTCACAGAGGAACTGGTCTGAGCCATCCCAGGGAGAAGCTAGTTCTCTTTGAGAGTTAGGAAAGAAGAACTTCAGGGCAAAACAAACAGGCATAAGTCCTGAGTCTCAAGACAATGTCCAAGACAGAGCAAAGCTCCAGAAAGAGCTTCAGGGCACAAAGCAGAGAAACAAGTCCTGAATTTCAAAACCATGTCCAGGACAGACGAAAGCTCCAGAAAGGAGGAACACAGCCGAAGAATCGTAGATATCTGAATCTTAGATAAGCTCCCTTGGCAAGGGGAACAAGGTCATTCTTATTTGCATTAACAAAAACAAATATGGATATTTGTATGCTCCACTGTATTTCATCCTGATCTTGGAACTGATGTTATGTTCATTTATACGGAGTATTGATGGTGACTTATGACTGCAAACGGTGTCTGATGATACCAAAAAGCAAATAAAGAGAAGCACACGTCACACCTGTTCATTGAGCAGAGGAAAAGTCACAGTGGGAAAGGGAGGTAAAAAAAAAAAAAAAAAAAGAAGAGGTTACATATCTTCATCGCGAATGGGGTTGGATCGGCCACACATTTTGCAAATACGACAATGTCAACAGACAATCCCTGAATTGGAACCAGCAAGAGAAGCAGAGGAAGCCCGACAATCACCTGCGCAAACGAGCTCATTGTGTGCAGTTCGTAACCTTGAAATCGCAAATAAACCCAGCATCCCCTGCACTATTCATGAAAAGCTAGGGAGTGCTATCTGAAATACCAACACCATCCCCTTGGAGAACCTTCAAGCCATGTGTCATGATTTATGTACAGTATTTCATGATTTCTTTATGATATTGTGACTCGAACAATGCCAACAACCATATTCCTGATATTCCAGTAAACTTTGTAAAAAAAATAAATAAAATCTAATGGAAACCTTGGCTTTAGCACATAAGGGCACATAGTATTTTCCAAATAACTCAATAAAATAATCACTCCTTTAAGCCATTATTCATGCCCTGTTCAAGCAGAGCTCACGAAGAATTGGTAATCTGAATAATGGCTATTAAAAGCATCTGATTAAAGCAATGCGACAGACTTGAGTGACATATCAATCCCGTATAACGAGTAAAGGCTTGGCTTCATAAAACGGATTGCTATGCTCCGGAGCTGTCTGAAGTGCAACTGGATGAATTAACCTCCATTTGCAGCCTGTTGCCATCACAGACTATCTAGTAACGAGCCCCCCCCCCCCCCCCCCCCCGCCTCCTAGACGAGTGGCGTACTGTACTGATGCTAGCACACTCCCTCCGCCGCCCCCTCACCATGCAGGCGAGGTAGGGGGAACATGTTTTATTAAAGAGGACTTTGAAGAGCTCCGCCAGTAACTTCCCACTGCTCGCTTCCCCTTTCCCTGATTTAAGATAGCGCCTCTCTAATTTGAAGCCTGAAGTTTGGGGTTTTGCGGAGGCGCCATTAACTATTAACATGTGGGGGCCACTGCAAAATGTGCGAGGGCTGTTGTTGGACTGGCGATGACGACACCGCATCCCTCCTCTAAGGAATTATCTTGCAGGGACACAAACAACACGCTTGGTCAACGTCGGATTTCTTGTTTTATGGTGAGTCATCAAATTTCACGCTCTGCCCACGTGCAATGACGACAAAATCCAATGCTTCACAATTTTACATCGTCTTGTCTGTCTACGTACGTGGTTTGAAAGCCATCGGACAAGGAACTCTAGGACCAGTCCATCTTTGAATGACCCGTGGAAGTAGCCAAAATGATCTGAATTAATAGATTTTTGTGGTTTACAACAAGATAAACGTTGCTGTCATGCTATGCTCACACGCAAAGACAAAAACGCAAATATTTCCCAATGTATCTATCACCGCACATTTTTCTCGTACACTTGGTTCAAATATGGTAGCAATTGAACAAACTCTCTAGGACAAGTCCGCCTTTTGAAGGAACCCTAGAAATGGCCAAAATGACCCGAGTTGTTAAACATTTGAGTTTTATAGTGAGTCAAACTTTGCTGCCAAATGACAAAATCTCAAAGCCCTTCCAGGGTGTAGACCACCTTTTGCCCAAGGTCAGCTGGGATAGGCTCCAGCTCACGCACTAGCCGAATAAGAATAAGCGGTCCAAAATGGATGGATGATCAACACACCCGCAGTTTTGCGCCTGGGCAAGCTCTCAAAATGGATTTGAAAATGAATTTCTTTGGTCTACGAATAAAAACGATGCAATTTCAAGAGGGCCTGCACACTGCTGCCGAAATGTTCTGGCTGACACTTGGAAATGTGTTTGCGAGGAGATTCCACAGCGTGCTTGGGTGCCGGGTATCTGTAATACAATGCTATTCTACTCGCTTTGTGCCCCTGATTGAATTCACTGGACGTCCCCGCTGAATGACCTCGGTTACTTCAGCACCATTACCTCTCACCAGGGGTGTGAGAGGGGGGCCAACACAGGGGGACGTGAAGGATGATTCTGTCCCTGGCTCTCTGTACAGGTGCATAGAGGCAGAAACTACAGGCAGAAATGATCTTTTCCATACAAGATCTGCATCTTTGACTTATCTTACCATTATTCCTTTCTTGTGCTTTCTTTTCCACGGCTGCTTCCAATTGCCCACCTTCAGCTTTTCTACCCCCCCTTACTCTCTTATCTCCCTCGATTCTCCCTCCCTCCCTTGTTCTTTGCTTTTGTGCGATGAGCTAACGCAACAGCCAGCCTAACCGCAGGGAAGCTGGGACTTCTACTGTGAGAAGCCGATCGATCCAGGCCTCGGGCAAAAGATTCTGCTTTCCAACTCGTCGGAGCCCTCTGCTAATTTTTTTCCCCCACTTTCTTTTTTACCCTCTCACTCACATATATAGTCAAAGAAAACGGCGGCTTGAGGGAGTTAATTAAGAAAACCCACAGTTGTTGAGAGTTTTTTCTCTGTAACTAAAAAGGAGCGTGCAACTGCGGCATTGTGAGCAGACTCGTCTATACGGAAACCGCCAGGGTCCAGACCCAGACCCATCCTACTAAGACCTTCAGGTCGAGTTTGAACATCCGGATAACGATAAAGAATGTACAACCGTGTGATTTATAATGTTCTGCGTGATAAGTTTAGAGAAGAGTATGCTCAATGTGTCGAATGGAAGTCATGAAGGAATTGCCCCTGATACAGAAGCCTCGACAGTCACTATGGATGGATAATATGCTAATTTGGGACAATCCATAATTTATGACTTTTAGAGACAAGTTGTACGTGTTGAGTGCATTGACGTGAGGGTAGAGCTCAAATGAATGTGCTGTGGGTTTTTTTTTTAAGGGTTTTTTTTGCTTTGTGGATTATATCTGGTTTTTCTTTTCATTTGTGTTGTGCAAGGTAGTGGCTAATGAGTTGAATAAGGGGACCAAACGGGTCACACATTTTGGGAACCATACCATACTTTTGAGGCACACATTTATTGAACTACTCAAGCTCAGCGTTCCACACCATCATCCCTGAACTCCTTTCCTCCTAGCTTCTCCAGCTCAGCGTCTCGCCTGCCATCTGCCAGTGGATTTACAGCTTCCAGACGGGCAGGACACAGCAGGTGAGGCTGGGAGAGACCACCTCATCCACACGCAGCAGCAGCACTGGGGCGCCCCAAGGTCGTGTCCTCTCTCCGCTGCTCTTCTCTCTCTACTCGAACGACTGCACCTCAACGCACCCTGCTGTCAAACTCCTGAAGTTTGCAGATGACACCACTGTCATCGGCCTCATCGAGGACGGTGACGAGTCTGCATATCGACAGGAAGCGGCGCTGCGGTGCGGCCGACACAACCTGGAGCTGAACACGCTCAAGACTGTAGAGATGATTGTGGACCTCAGGAGGCATCCTTCGCCACAGCTGCCCCTCACGCTGTCCAGCTGCCTTGTGTCAACCGTCGAGACCTTCAAGTTCCTGGGAATTACAATCTCTCAGGACCTGAAGTGGGCGATCGACATCAACTCTGTCCTCAAAAAGGCCCAGCAGAGGATGAACTTCCTGCGGCTTCTTGCAATCAACTTCTTAAACAGTAAATTTGCAATTCCATTGCAACATGCTGCCAATTTCTTTTGTCTTGAGTTTGTTGTCACATTTCTGTCGGGCCAATTATATACGACTCAAGCACTCACCTGTAGTAGTCTCGCCATGCTGCACTATTTGCATATCTGTTGTTGACCAATGCTGGACACTCATGCCAGAGTAGCCCAGATGATCGCACTACTCGTCACTTTAAACCGCATACACTCCTTGAAGTCTCGGCGCCCTTTGCACAATGGTCATTGCACCGGACTATTGCGAGATTAGTCATTTGAACTGCTCTAAGAGCTAGAGGACTCTACATCTTTTTGCACAATTGTCAAAAAAATAACAATAATAATCGTACCGGCATTACCAGATAACTAGCAACCCTTCATTGCTCTCAATGTCTTTATGTCTCAAAAGTGTTCTCTGTCATTTGACTGTCTGTTGTCGTACTAGAGCGGCTCCAACTACCGGAGACAAATTGTTTTTTGGACATACTTGGCAAATAAAGGAAACAAATGAAAGAAAAAGACCCTACGGATGGCACACCAACCAAACAGAACCAGGGTCATCCCTTCAAGATCCGACACAATTAAAAGCTAACCAAGGACCTCCAGCGACAGCCTACACCCAGTACCTTTTGCTAATTAGTCTCAGCTGAATTCATTTACATGAAAGAGGGGGAAAGGGGACAAAGAAAAACGAAAGGCAGAAACGGCTGCCATAAAGAGCTCCTGGTCCAATGATTTTATTTTTTTTTAACTCTTCATCACAGCTTCTCCTTTGGCCCAGGAAGGACAGTGAAGCCATTTGGATGACTCCTGAGAGAACAATGTGCTTTCTGTTAGGGTAAAATATATCCCAATAGACCATTCCACAATAGGTGCCTGGGTACTTCTGGGTGGCAGAAAGCAAGAGACTGTGGCTGACCCACACTGAAAACACTGACAAAAACAAAAACTATCTCGTGTTGCACCACCAGATGCACCCCAAAAGAATTTTTTATTTTTTATTTTTTTTTATTAGCTTGAAAAAATAAAAGTGAATCCAGTGGAACCTGTGGGTGAAGACGATCAATTGGGGGGATGTCATAAATAGTTGCACAGCGAAATAGCCACTTCTAAAGGGGCAGACTGGAAAACAAACCTCCATCATCGACTTTGTGGAAGGCTTTTTCTCACAAGGTATGAATAAAATCTTTGGTCAGGTTGTTTCTGAGTCATTTAGCAAAACATAACATTTAGCCTGCTAGGTAACATCAGCAGACTATCCATTTAATTGTCAAACGCGGATGTCTGTGCCATTCATCCCAGCAACAGAAAAGTCAATTAATTAGCCAGCCCCTCGATGATCATGTTAACCATGTCTGAATTTCCACATCATCAATTTCTGAATCAACTTACCTGTGGAAATATAAAATATGACCAGCGTTACATCTGCCTTCTAAGCAATTTACCTCACGTAACATTGTCTTTAAGACCGACACTAAAAGGCTAAAAAAAAAAAAAAATCATCATTTATGCCATTTACCCAGTTTTCTCAAACATGGTCAAATGACATTTAAGGTTTTTTTTCTTTTATTTATTTATTTTTTACGACTGGTGCCATTGAAGAGCGCTCTTTCTATTGCCAGTCGAAAGTGCTGTATGTGACGTCGAGGTGAAAAGTGCACATAATCACAACCGAAACAAATTAACCGTGTCCTGTACAAAGGTTTAATTTTCCACCATAAATGAGCTCAAGGTAATCTCATAAAAGGCCCGCCACTGCCAGGAGCTCGAGCCACCTGTCAGATGTCCCGCAGATATGCAATATGGATCCCTGATAGGGAATGCAGAGCACAGTAAAGCGCTGCATATCTACAGGGACCATTAATGCGTGATTAGGGGACTTAAGAGGGATTTATGGCATAGATAAGAGCAGAGGGCGTGAGGACCCAAGCCACGAGAGCACGCCGCCACGGGGAGGGCGGAGATAAGACGACCAAATCCATTGACTATCAAACCGGAAAGTGAGCCTTTGAAGCATTTGAGAGCACACAAACACACACACACACACACCCCCACGGAATGACTGGACAACAGACTTTAGTTTTTTCCCCTTTTTTAATGCTTTCGCACAAGGCTATCGGTTACAGCGTTAAGAGGCAGGATTAAAGCCTCCGGTGTGAATGTGTGCCAAGGGCCAAGAGGTGGGCTGAGGTGAACTGATGGATATCTTTATGGCTGCTTTCCTTCCTCATCTCTTTGTCTTCTAATAGACTCAGCTGCTCTCATCCATGAGTGAAAACCCCAAAACCCCAGAATGTAACATTCCCAAACGGAGGCATTATTATTCCGATGGATCTCTTTTTTAAAACTAAAAGCAAACCTCTACCGATTACCTGTCCTACCCTGCATTGGCAAATAGACAATAGTGGGTTGATTAGAAAAAGGAAAAGCTCCTCGGGTTTGAAACCCACTTTCTAGTAGTCATGTTGGTTTCAAAATTCCAAGAGCTTTAAAAGTTGATTTAACGGGTATTTAGAAAATTGTAGGTTGGCTCTTAATAGGGAACGCAAATATGGTTGCTGAAAATCTATTTTAGCATAATTGTGACGGAAAGAACCAGATTTCACGCAAGAGAAAGTGGTACCTTGACTTACGAGTGCCCCGATTAATGGGTTGGTCGAGTAGTTCGCTTTGGGTTGTGAGAAAATATTTGTAATGCCCTCAGATGTGGGGAAAGGAGAGCCATTATTATACACAGAGGTGATCTTGGAACAAAATAGTTATGCTTGCATATGATACCGTTCTATTAAAAACATTCAATTTGAAGTTCATTCCCATGGAAATTTTTCAATTTGGAATAGTTTCAAAGTTCTCCAGCTTGACTTCCCATGGAAATTGAATGGCCATTTTCCAGACATTTACTGGAAACTACCGGTTACGTACACGGATGTTCCATCCCTTGGCAAATGTAGTTACACCATGACTACGAATGTGGACTATTCAGGCAAAACCCAAACTACACTGCCTTCCTGGCAAAATCGGCGCTTCGGAGGTGTGACATAGATCTTCGCCTGTGCCTTTCAGACAATTCAAAACCAAAGTGCAGGTTCACATAGCCATTGCAGCTTGACACATTCAGATAATTAGATGCGTGATGACGTCAGTGACAGCGTTGGGAACAAGGATAATGGCAAGCAACACAAAGCTGCTAAAATTGTCTCAAAATGTTTGGAAATTCAGCCACCGGAGTCAGTTTCACTTAGCAGCAAGGAATTTGGTATATTTGTCTATCATGAGTTGACCACAAAAAAGTCTCAAGAAGCCTTGACCGAAAATGCACAGGAAGTCTACCATTTCTGCTTAAAGCGGCCAATTTAGGGTCATTTTGGCCATTTCTGGTCGCCCTTCAAAAATTATCTTTGAGATTTGGTCTGATTGCTACCAAATGCGTCAAACATATACTAGACAGATGGACGGCACAAACTTGTAAAAGAAATAATTGTGTGGGTCGTCAAAGTTTGATGACTCGCCATGAAACTAGTAACGTCATCCAATTTAACCCTGGTGCTATACAATAAATGCATTTGCACGGACTCTTGCTGGAACGTTAACCCAAGCGTGGCACTAAAGGACAGAAGCACATTAAACACATTATTTCATATTTGATAGCTCTGACAATCTAATTCATTCATTTGGCCTTTGGCGTAATGACTTCATGGACAGCCAGCCCGTCCCATCCTTAGGTTCCTTGTGCCGTCCCCTCGGATCATCACGCGGGCTCATTTGTCATGTGCAATAAAGAGCTGACAAATGTGCTGATGACACCATAAACAAGCAACACCCAGGGGCTCAGCATTTTCTTTTGATAATTACTCATCAGGAGAAGAGGAAGGACCGCTCCTGTCACTCTCCTGCAACGCTTAGCTTAGCATCACAGCAACAGACAGACAGGGTGGGGGGGCAAAAACACTCATACAGTCATGAATTCCCACCGGAATCCCAGGAGACGCATTTGTGAAAGAGTTGCAGAGCTGCAGCTCCTCTCGATGCCAATCCGCCAAGTATCGTTAAAATCTGTAAAAACGCGAGAGGGGCGACTTCCAGACGGATAAATTCAATCCCAATACGCTTTATTCAATCCATTCACGTAGGCCAGGGGAAACTCGGAATGCTTGTTAAAAGGAGCAGTCTGTCAAAGTGGATCCGGGGACCAGGCGTGCGGACTCTCGATCCATATCCCAACAATGACTACAATCTTAAGAGCCATTTTGGTGAAATATGTGAGTGACAGACTGCATATGTTGACCCTGCAAATTCACAAGTGCACCCGAAAGAACGACGGCCTCACGGATGTCATTCCCGCCGCACATGAGGGACCACAGGAAAAGATGCGTAATCAATATGGGCCCCAGATGCCAGGCTAAGAGGCTGCATTAGGAAAGGATTACGGAAAAGAAGCATGAGGGAACGCCACACATGGGCAATTACTTCTTATTTCTGCTTTTCCAACCTTTTTCTATTTTTTTTTTTTCCCACAAAGTTTGACCAGTGGGCCACAATCAGTCAGAGCGATGCATCAAAGCCAAGCACAAATTGATTGAGCACTTTTACTCCCCAACTGGGGACGCGTTGGAGTGTCACTGCTGCCTTTCTCATCCTTCAGATGATAGACTGAGAATCCTTCAAAGGCTAATGAATTCCGAATTCGGGTGCGAAAATAAATGGACTCATCATGTTTTAAAAAAAAAAAAAAAAAAAAAAAAGATTAAAAGTTGGAAATAGCCCTGTGTGTCGACATGTTGTGCATTTAGTCAAGGATCTGGATCGACAAGCAAGACAAATTAATGAGCCTTTTTGCTGCATAAGGCTTATTATTCACAGATCCATATGCAAAGACTAACCCTAACCCTATACGAAAAATATTCAATACCAGGAACAAAAAGCCAGTTTCAATTTAGTAGGCCTCTATTGTAAGTAGACCCACAAAAAGCCCTGAAAGACGAGGGATTTCTCCCATTCAAGGGTGATTTTGGCCATTACCACCCGAAAATATCAATAATCAATCACACACAAATTGACAGAATTAATGATCAACCAACTATTTGAATATTTTCTATATTTATTTCACAACGGGTGAAGTTCTACCGGAGGTAGAGGTAAGGCATATGTACCTAATAGAGTGTCTGCTGAGTGGAGGTTTATATTGGATTTGCTGGAGGAGCAGCAAGCACACTGAGTCATTCGGTATCGGTGCCAAGAAAGAAAACGCAGAATAAGCGCCGGGGCTTAAAAAGCCAAACTTAATTGGTTTTAATGGTACTTGCCTCGATAGCAGAGGCTGATAGGGACCTACTGTCGGACCCGTGTTGTGTTACAGTCCAACGAGAGCGCGCGTGCGCCAATGACCTTAACCGCTCATGTAGGCTATTCAAAATGCTCGGGCCAAACACATTCTCCAGCACATCTCAGACAGCTGGGTGTTGAAAGGGAATTGCGGCGTCAAGGGCACGGTTGCGTTTACGTCTGAGTGCTAAAAACATTGGCACGTGTCCTCTGGGCGGTCTTTAGTTAAAAGGGTAAGCACGGATAGCGCCCAACACTACGGTGTCGATGTGCTTTCGCTGGCGTATGTGACGACAGTTCATAAACTACAGCTTTGGACGGGAGGTATTATTAAATTGGTAAGTGAAGACTCGGTGGAGCCACTTCTGCGTGCGGCCGAGGCGCGGAGACACCAGCGCGAGACGGGCTGAGTGGGGCATGGCCAGCATCCAGACAAATGGGAGCTCAAACTAGCCCCCGAAATCTGGCCACTGGAAAATATGAAAGCAGGATTTTTTTTTTTTTTTTTCTTCAAGGCATGCCATGTGTTGCGGTGTAAAATATTGGGTCAAAATTCATCAGGAAAGGGGCGACGGTTGCCAAGAGGTTTCAGACTTCCACAGAGGAACGTTTGTGCAATGTTTGTCTGGCACTTAAACTGCACTTCCACTGTCAAAAATTGAGACGGGTAACAAAAGCCCCTTTCACATCACCTTCAGCGCATCAGAAGCGTGGACAGTAGCAATGGTATTTATTCTTATGTGCCTTTCCACAAGGGTATATGAAGACTTAGAGCAAAGGCTACATTTGGTAAAAAAAAAAAAAAAAACTCTCAGGATTTTTGATAATTTAGCTCCTGAGACCAGTTCCACCTAGCGACATTAAATTTGGTAGGGAAGTCTATCATGAGTACAGCCACACAACAAAAGTCTCACAAATGTCTGAAAACACACAAGTCACACACACTAGTTTGTTTTGATGCGGACATTTTAGGGTCATTTTGCTTGTAAGTGGCTTCTTTGATACTATATCGGAAGCTGCCGCAAAGGGGTGTGGCCGGCGAGTTTGAGGTGGTAAACTTCCAAGCTCTGTTGAAAACGTGCGACGTTTCACCTCCGATACTTCGGTAGAAGTCGCAGGTCGACTTCAAACTCTACATCCCAGAACGGTTCCTTACACAAAAGCTTTGCGCGGCTTCTGATGCGATATTGTACATTGCTGTCTGTTAATTGTCAGACAGCAAACCATCACAATCTTTTTGAGGATCGTAATGCCAAGACAAAAAAATACAGCAAGATAGTGTGAAGTAACAAGCGATGTAGGAGTTGAAATTCCTGTTAACGGGCAATCCCATAGGCACTGTGGTACGTTCCTCCACTCTGTTGCATCTCAGGCCATTTTTAACAGAAAACAAGGAAGAAACTTTGTTGCTATGGCTGTTTTTTGTTGTCGTTTTGTTTTTTGTTTTTTTTCTTGAAGATTCTTGTTTCTGGACAAACACATAAAGCCAGATTTTACATGGTCCGTCTAATGCAAACAAACCCTTAGTTGCACTGGTTAATCTCGCTCTGTGTGCTATAACATCAAACGGTTTACTCAGCCAACTAAAAGATCTAACCCAATAACTATGCAGTGGAGAATCGAGGTCTGTGATCCAAAACCGACCAAACCCGACCTCTTGATGGAAATGTTGCTTTTAACAATCACTGACAAAATCTTCTCCTCATACCAACAGGTTGAGAGCATCAAAGCAATCGCCTCGCCAGCTCTGACTGAAAATGACTCTCTCACATTCCAGGTCCTCGCTTGCCATCTGTTTTAGCATTCGACATCAGGATTCTTGACAGACGTCTGAAGACCCGTTTTGCTCCAAAGTCGGAGAGATGATTGTGAGGGGCTGAAGGGGGTATGTGGGCGGGGGCAGTGAGGTGGGGGCAGGAGGACAAGATCTGCACAAGACAGCTGTGATGACAAATGCTTTTTGGAAATAACCGCCCTCAGGACATATGTTCTTTCTGAATGTCATTGATTGCTTCGACTTCAACCGAAGAACACCCGCTGCCAATGGAGGTTTTTTCCACACATGACATCATCACTTGTGCTCCGCATTATTAATATTAGGTCAATCATTTAATCTTCTTTAAACAATAGCGTAGTTGGTATTTTGTCAAGTCGATGTGGTGTTGGAATAAAAGCAAAAAAGGGGTCTCCTTTGCCAAGGTACCGATGATGTGTGATGGGGGTTGACGTCAACCCGGACATTTGCCAGTTTCCGACATAGTATCAGAGGCGTGACAGTATTGTGTTTCCCTCTGGAAAGTTTGAAATAAGTAGCCCCTGCCTCCAGCTCTACCGATCAACAAAAATGGGGTTGGCATGTCTATTATAACAAGATGCCCGAAGTCAAACAAGGTTTCAGCCATTTTGGTTCGAAGCAGCCATTTTGGGCAAATTCCAGGCCTAATACTTTGAGGAACTCCCACATTGGTCCAAGTGAGGCCCGATCGGAAGCAGGTATCGAAAGACCGATGGGCAAAGCTAAATTGCTAAGCTCTTTTGGCTACACCATCTGACATGGGGTCAGCGTTTGATCAACATTTCAAGAATTGGCCATGAAAAAGGGGCTGCGAGGGCCCCTTCACAGCACCTTGCAGCTTTAATTCCAATCGATCCCATCTATTTGAGTGATATCATGGGACCTTGGCCTTTGATCTCTGCTATTTTTAAAGACAGTATATATACAGAATACTGTCGGAATTCTTCCAACACTCCCAGCAAAGAGGCCAATTACCGTGTGGCTTTTAAAGTGACTATTAAGATGGTGCAGTTTGCTGTGCCAGCATAAATGAAAAGGCTTTCTTCTACAAACACAAGACACAAAGGCTTTGCTCAAAGTAAATGAAAGGCTAAAGCATGTTTGAATATTTGCATGGAAAATTTAGATGGGGAATTTTGGGAATATTCCAAATTGCAAAGTCTTCCATGGGAATTTATGGGAATTGAGGGTAATTTGATGGAAAGGTATCATAGCATACATCCATGAAATAAACAGCTCTCCTTAGCATTACAGTACCTTAATTGCCCCTTTATTTTTCCATAATTTTGAAACCCTACGCTTGAATGAGGATTTTTCTTTTTGAGCCAATCCCAAAAGTGAAGTAGATGCCGCACCTTCAGACACATCTTGCCCCTGAGTCACAAAGGTGACATTTCAGAGTACGCCGGCTGTCGCTCGCTTGACGCACCAGGCTTCCGATGAAGACGTGCAATCAAATGCAAATGTAAATCCTTTTTCACCCCAAGCCACAGAGAAGCTGTCTTTCAGCCAGCAGAGCTCACAATTGTTATTCAATTAGAGGTTTCACTGAAGCCGCGCAGTGGCGAGTATGTGGGAGGCGACTGATAAACAGATCCTCAATGTCGGAATGCTGCGGCTTGAAAGCTTTTTCTGGGGTGGAGGGGTGAATACGTGTTCAAAGCCGCGTGTGATTTTCATACACGCCAGAACAAAAGCTCAAGGCAAGAAATAGTGTGCTAAACACAACACAAGTCATGTCAAGGCGCTTTCCGCAAGGAGAAGCGTACGGACACGATGGATTATTTGCATTCGTTCGGTTTCTTTCTATTGTGCGAGGTGGCGATTATCATGAACAACTGACGAGAGGAGATAACATGGCAGACAGTACGGCAGTATGACACGCACTTTGTGTGATCGGGGGTGTCCGCGCGTCGCTGAGCGCACAATGGACTTTTACGACTTTTTGTGTATTGTTTGGAGTAGGTGTGTTACCATGATTAACTACCAAAAGACAACTCAAGAGAGATCACTTTGTGCCTAAATGAAGTAGAAAAGCCTCTTGTCTTCGAATGGAACTCGAGTTTATTTTCCTCTTTGGTGCAGTTTATTTGCATGACCAACTGATGTGGAGCCTGTAGAAACAGTTAGCTTAGCACTTGGACCCGGGGGAGGCTTGGTGACAGCGTGGTATATTTACAGCACAAGAGTACATCTGCTTGCCAGAAGCTGAGCCACACTGTAGTTGTTTATGGATGAAACGTGGCTAGAGAGCAAGCCTCTTACATTTTCTCTCTTTGATTTAGTCCGCGCATCCTATTGAAAAATGACACGTAAACAGAGTTCCCCTGATATTCACAGGGGGGTAGGGGCCGAGCCCTGCCGCAAATAGCGGATAAAATGGCGGCGAGTAATTTTAATGCCCACTCAGAAGGGTTCCCAATTGCCTATAGCTGTCACAAGATGGCGACAAACCCTTTTTTTTTTTTTTTTTTCTTTTCTTTTCCTCTCAATTGTACAAGGCTTTGGCCTGACTAAATGAAGCTGGTGCCAAAGTACATGTACCATCATTCTTCATCTTGGTCTCAGGTATTGTGACGTGTTTTGGTTTGCGTTCTTTTTTTTTTTTTTTTTTGGTTTCAAAACAGAAAACCAACTAACTTTAACCCTGGACAAAATTGAAACGGTTGTAAGAGAGGATAGAGATATTGGCGGGGTTGTATTCCAAGAACAAAGCGCATTCGCCAGCAGTATCCATTGGCGTAGTAAAGATATGCTAATCAACTACGCTCTGGGTTAATTTGTTTATCCCGGCAGTAACGGAAACGACCTGATCCGCTCGCTAATAGCTCAGGATTAGTCGGACTCGTTTGTTTGAAGCGACCGCATCGCCATGGTTACGACTAAATGCGGGAAGCTACTTTATCATCATGGATCTCAAGGTCACCTTTGATTAATTATGCTTTGCTGCGTCTACTTTTACGGCTATTTGTTTGCGTGTGCCTTGACAGACGGCGGCAGCCGGGATGCAAATTTGCTGACGCAGCTGCGGTCGATAATAGAATTAGGATGAGCAGGACGACAGAGAAGAAAAGTTGAAGAAGTGAACTGTGAAGCGTTTGATGGTTTTTACTGTCAGCAAAAGGGAATATTAACTACGACTATAAAGCAGAAGGGGGCGGGAGCGAGGACATTCATCAACTAATTAGCAGTCTCTCTTTTAACTGCTAATTGAACCTGCGCCTCTGAGCTTCTCTTTGGGCATTTCTCCCCGCTGTCAGTTATCAGCAAAGACTTGGGGGGGGGGGGTTTAACATTTGAAAAGTCGAGAACAGAACGACAGTCACTCAGGCCCCGGGAGGAGGTCTGAGCTCAGGGAGGGGTGGAAGGAAATGGCGGATAGCGGGGAAGGGACGACCTCAACGCCGTCTCTCGGTGCTCCCATGGGGGGAATGGCTAGAGGAGCAACGGCATATGACACCTGAGCACATGTGCCAATGTGTAAGAGAGCCCCATGGCCCTTTTTCACTGTGGTTTAGTTGCAGTTTCCCCATTTATTTCTATTCGGCAAGGTGCGGGTTATCATCAGTATCAGGCGAGAGGAGCGATGTCATAATCCTGTGACACCAATACATGTGGCACGTGCCCATGCGTAACGGAGTCAACCATGGACTTTTTGGATTGTGGTTTATTTCTAGTTGTTCAGTTGATTTCTATTGTGCGAGGTGACAGTGATCATGAATAACTTAAAAACTAGGTGTCAATTGTGACATAGCCCAATATACTGATTTGAGGACACATCCGCACACTAGCCAAATATACCGGACCTCAAGCCGTCAAGTGGGCTCAAGCACGGTTCGAATGACCACACACAAAACCATTCTGAGAGATCCTGAATATGCAGAATCTCCACTCGAAGCAGGACCACACTGCTGCTTTGTACCGGCTCCGTCTGTTTACTCAGCACTTCCAAAAATCAACATCATCTCTCCCCAGATGTCCACTTTGGAAAAGAGATGCCTCAAAGTCCTCCACCACCAACATCAGCACATTCGCCACCACAAAGGAGGAGCTGCGGGAATATGCAACGCGAGCGGGACCGAGAGCGTTCCCTGCTCCATCCCTCCCCTTCCTATTCTGTCCTCCCCTCCCCGAATTAAAGCCTCTGGGGTAGGCTTTGTTAGCCAACCTCCCCCCTGCCTTTACACACACCCTTAAGTCCCTGGCGAAGCGTTCCCCTCCTCCATGCCTTACAATCGGCCCGTTGAGGCAACACAATGCCGCCTCCCCGTTGCTGCCCCCACAGGATCTTGTGCGTGTCGACCTGCTTTATTGGCTAAAGGCTGGCCGGACACTAAAAAAGGCAAGTCTTAAAAAAATTGGGCCAAAGCAAAGCATAAGTGGGGGGGTGTCTTTGGTTGCTTTTTGCACTCATATCTTTATTACCGGAATTTAGGCTTGAAACCCTAATTTGAAACCCCAACCCTGGCTTTGAAACCTGATTAAAAACCCTTGTATGAAAACAACCTAGCCTTGAAAACTTTATTTCAAAGCCCAATTTGGAGCCCTGTCCCTGTCTTGAAACCCTAACCTAGGCTAGGATTCCTAATTTGAAACTCTAACTGAGTCTTAAAACCCAAATTTGAAACCCTAACACGGAATTGAAAACATAGCCGCCATCTTAAAACTGTACTTTGAAACCCCAAACCATGCTAGAACCCCTCATTTGAACACATAACCCAGTCTTAAAACAAAAATTCACGACCCTTACTCTATATTGAAACCCTAATGTGATGCCTTAATCCTGGATTGAAACCCTAACCCAAAACACTGATGCTATCTTGAAAGCCGGATTTGAAACCATAACACTAACTTGAAATACTGATCCAAGTTTAAAACATTAACTTGAAGTTGTGACCCTGTCTTGAAATGGTCATTTAAACCCCTAAACCTGGATGGAAACCTTAGTTTAAAGCGCGGGATTTATACCCCAACTTGAAACCCTCACACTTGCAGACAAGACATACAAGTCTTGGCGTGATTCTCCTTTGCACTCACATCGTTATGAGAAAAATGATGGCTTGAAACTCCGACCAAATGATCCCACATCCAGTAAGCACGTCAAAGAGCGTTCAATGCGGATTAGCATTATGTAACCATGTTAGTAGCCAGCATAAGCGTTTTATATGTGCGCAATGTTTCATCACAGGAAGCAAAGCTGTCGGAATTCCAAGCGTGCCGGTCGCGAGACGGAAAGCAGACCTCTCGTCCCGCAGCGAGACGCTCGTTCATCACGTCCTCCGGGATAGGTTTGTCCTCCAATCGAGTGTCAAGAACGAGATGCATTAACTCTCGCGAGTGACCCGCATGCCGGCCGGCAGCGGGCACGCCCGCTGCCTTCCATCAGCCGCTGGCCACGCTGAGGGAGTTATGTTCCAGAACCTTCCCCGGAGAGACGGCTGTAACCAGGACTGATTGGATGTTGCTGCTGATAACACTCACGGTCAACTTGACAACGAGTCCGCACGCAGTCTGACACCAGCTGGCGGTTTTCAAGGAATTGGAATTTCAAACCTCAAACCTTCATTTGAGATCCTCAACCTTGTTTAAGACCCTAACCCAGGCTCGAAGCCCAAACTGGAAATCGTAACCCTAGCTTTGAAACCCTAACCGAGTCTTAAAATCATAACTTGAAAGCGTAACTCTCGATTGAAACCCCAATTTGAAACCTTAACCCTAGCCTCAAACCGTCATTTAAAACCCTAACCCTGGTTTGAAACCTCAAATTTGACTTTCAATCCTAACTCTTATTTGGAACCCTAACTGTAGTTTCCAACCCAAACATAAAACCCAATCTGTGCTTGAAAACCTAACCCAAGCTTGAAACCCAAATTTGAAACCCTAACCCAGGCTTGAAAAGCTATTTTTAAACATTAACACTGGCTTGAAACCATAATTCGACACCCTAACTAAGTTTAACACCATAATTTCAAACCTCTAAACCAGTCTTGAGATACCTCGGAACCATAACACTGAATTGGGAGCTGACTGACCTTGTCTTAAAATCAATTTGAAACCTTAACGGAGGCTTGAACCCCTCACTTGAAATCTTAACCCTGTCTTGAAACCGCACCTTAAAACCAAAACTCGAAACTGTAACCCTGGCTTGAAGCCTTTTTGAAACCCAAACCATAATTTACAACCGTAATCTAGGTTTTGAACCCCAATTTGAACCCTAACCCTGACGTGAAACCATTACCCAATCTTTAAACCCTACTTTACGAACCTTTTTTTGAGGCCACAACCCTGACTTGAAACACTAATTTGAAACCCTAACCCTGGCTTTAACCCCTTATTTAAAATCCTACCCGTTCTGCTTTTATGTTGGATTTCTTCCATATTCACAGAAATGGGAAAAAAAAAATAATAATCTAAAAATATATTTAAAAATTGCTCATTTCTAATGGGAATTTTAAAAATTATTTTAAATAACCGAGCGGGGGGGGGGGGGGGAAGGACGAAGCTGCCTCCACAACTGATGACAATCTGCGGACATGAGATGGATTAGCAAATTAATCCAATTAAGAACATCTTTTGCTTCATTAAAGAGAGAGCACTAGGCGGGGTGTTGCGCTAGTAGCTGATTAAGACTAATTTATCTGCGCCCTAGTGCTTAGCTTGTCACACCAGTTACGGATTTTGTCACGCTTCTCACGAGTCTTCCTTCGCGAGGCTTCGCGACAACAAAAATCGGTTTACAAGCGTGTTGGACTAATTTGAAAACGCGAACATTTGTTTGGAATACACACGCAGGCTTTAAACCCTAATTTGAAACTCTAACCCAGGCTGTCCCCCGATTTGAAACCTTACCTTGGCTCCAAACTCTTAATTTGAAGCTGTAACCCTCGTTTGAAACCATAACCCAGGCTTGAAACTCTAACCCCATCTTGAAACCAATTTGAAACCCCAACAATGTCTTAGAACCCCAATTGAAAACCCTAACCCTTATTCGGAATGCGAACCCAGGCTCTGAACCAAAACTTGAAAGCCTCACCCATGTGTGGAAATCATAATCCATACTTGAAACACTAATTTGAAACCCTAACCCATTCTCTATACCAATTTGAAATCCTAACCCTTTTCTAAGAACCCTAATTTGAAACCCTCCCCCCCTTGAATGAAATCCTAAACACTGTCATAGAACCCCAATTTAAAACCCTCACCCTTGTTTGGAATCCTAACCCAGGCTGGGAACTCTAATTTGAAACCCTAACTGTGGCTTCAAACACAAATTTGAAATCACAACCCAGGCTTAAAACCCTAACCCTGTCTTAAAACCTATTTTAACCCTAATTTGAAACGCTAACCCTGGCATGAAAGCCTAATTTGAAACACTCACCCTTGTTTGCAACCCTAACCTGAGTTTGTCTTTTGTTTTTTTTGCTCTTTTTAGACTGAAGCGAGGTCGCATGGTCCGTTTTATTTTTTTTGCCTGGTGGGTTAAAAGCTAAGCGTCGAGCACAGACATTGACGAGTCTCACTAGTGCTCTGTGGTCATTAATTGGCCGAGGAGGGCGGCTGTGTCCTGGCATGATGGCGGAGGCGCTCTGCAATTTACCAGCACTTACGAGCCAATTTGTCAAGGTGGCGAGCTGCTGGCATTGCCGGTATTTTGTTTTTCTTCTTCTATCAATACTATTCCCATTTAATAACAACCCAAATCGTTCACCACAGTTTAGTCGCCGACTCGCCGCTTGATATTCTTATCGGTACACGTTTCATAAGTGCCGTCACCTTTCGCCTCCGAGGTGAACCTGAGGTCTGACGAGCAATTGCGAGGCGAGATAACAAGCGTTTAATGCCCGCCGAGCCCAGATGAGCGGAGAAAAGGTAACGCGTGTTTGATACGCGTCTGTTTACGAGCGTCGGACGGGTGAGGCGGCAACGGGCGAGTCCACGCAAGTGCGTGTGGCGGCGGTGGCAAAGGTCAACTCGCGTCTCTCGGCGCAAATGACATGCTGATATGACTGAGAGGCTACAACATACTGCCTGAAAATCAAGAAAAACGCTCTTTTGAAACCCTAAACCAGGCTTGAAACCGTAACCCTGGCTTGAACCCCAATTTAAAACCGTAAAAATGACCTGAAACCCCAACACTGGGTGCAAATCTTAACTCTAAATCCCGACTCTAAACCCGCTTTAAATCCTGATTTCAAAACCCTAACTGTGGCTTGAAACCTTACTTTAAAACCCCAACCCTGGCTTGACCCGTACACATGCTTGAAAGCTTAATATGAACGCCCATTCCGAGTTTGAAAGCCACATTTGGAACTTAACCCTGGTTTGAAATTACAATTTCAAATTACAATTTCAAACCCTCAACTTGGCTTCAAACCCAAACGTGAAACCCTGACCCTGTTTTCGTGCTAATTTGGAAGCCTAACTTTGGTATCAAACCCTAATTTGAAAACGCTTACTTTGGCTCCAGACCCTAATACTGGCTTGAAACACTAATTTGGCACCCTGAATGGAACTGACGCCTTGTCTTCAACTCTTACACTGAAACCCTAACTTCAACCTTTAACCCTGTCTTGAAACCCTAATTTAAAATCCTTACTCAAGCTTGAAACACCAACACAGGCTTGAAACTTGAACCACTAACCCCGACTCCAAACAGAAACCCTCACCCATGGTAGAAACCCAAGACCAGGCTTGAAACCCTAATAAGTCTTCCACACCAGAATCAAGTTGCTAAGCCTGCAATTAGCAGCAAATGTGACATCGTTTTATTGTCAAGTAGCTCTTAATCCAATTGAACTTGTGCGTCTAATCCACTTTGGCCTCTGCGAGCACTCGGCCCATCTTCAAGCACTTTCTCACACTGCCAAACAGGATACGCCACCTATTAGTCACTGCTGACCACTGACCTGACTTCCTGTTTAGGCACCTTTATTATTTCCTGTATCTTCACATCTCCGCTTAAACTTTGTCCTGATTCAAGGACGTATGGAGGACCTACAACGCATTACTTTTTTTTTATTGGGAAAAAGCTATCTTGGAACAAAAGAGAAAGCATTTGGACGCCAAGAAACGCCATTAAAAACAAATAAAAATAAATGCTCTACTCAGGACACACTTGCACTAACGTCTTTTAATAAGATGACGGGCCATAACTCGGGAGGCAAGTGACCTGGAAAAGCTTGGATATCATGGTTCAGAAGCTCCATAAAGACATTCATGTGACGGCCGAAGAGGAAAAAAAAAATAATAAGAGGGAGTACAAAAGATGAGTGAATCTCCCCCCCCCCCCAACCGACCACCATTAAGTTGTGTTACAGCCTGCACTTTTCCTTTCATAAACAGGTCAGAGAGTAAATATAACGTCTGGATTAAGAACCGTGTTATTCGATACGGCGAAAAAGGGAATAAAACACGGAGTTCATCATAAAAAAAAAATAACATTTAAATTTAAAAAAAAATAAAATAAAAAAAAAGCACATGTGGAAGGGAGGAGGGGTCGCGCCCGTGATGGATGGTGGCATCCGCATGCACGACTTGCGTTCAGGGCCAACAAATGTGCTTTAGTTTCCTCATAATAAGAGCAAAATGCTTTAATAGCATTGAAACTTTGCTGAAGTAACGTGAAAACGAAAAACAACAATGTGAGTTTCAACATAGAGTGCTTAACAAACAATGCTTTCATGTGGACTCCTTCGATTTTAGCGAGCTTGTGAAATTTGACATTTTCATCAGCAATGAATGATTTCATTTTTCTGAATTCACTCAAACTTTTTTTTTTCTGTTCACTAATGCAAGTAAACTATTTTGGTGTCACAATCATGAAATAATGTCCTTTATTTCCTATTATTTTCTTTTTTGGGTGTGAAACAGTACATGGGAAAATTGATGACTAGCAACACAAATATTCACTCGAATTTAACAAATATATTACACCGCCTGTCACAAAAGAGAGCATCCAGCACCATATAGTGCTTTAATGTGGACACTTTCAATTTTCAGCAAGATACCATTCTGAACAGGAATTACTTTTTTTTTTTTTTATGTTCTGGAATTCACATCAATAATTAAAATGTAACATCGTAATCCATCCCTCCATCCATCCATCCATTTTCTACCGCTAATCTGAGGTCGGGTCACGGGGGCAGTAGCTTTAGCAGGGACGCCCAGACTCTCCCCAGCCACTTCATCCAGCTCTTCCGGGGGGATCCCGAGGCGTTCCCAGGCCAGCCGAGAGACGTAGTCTCTCCAGCGTCTCCTTCCGATGGGACGTGCCCGAACACCTCACCAGGGAGGCGTCCGGGAGGTGTCCGAATCAGATGCCCCAGCCACCTCATCTGGCTCCTCTCAATGCGGAGGAGCAGCGGCTCTACTCTGAGATCCTCCCGGATGACCGAGCTTCTCACCTAAACTCTGACACCGGTCGTACAGGGACCAAACAGCCCGTATCAGGGGGTTCGGTACACCATACTCCCGAAGCACCCACCGCAGGACTCCCCGAGGGACACGGTCGAACGCCTTCTCCAAGTCCACAAAACACATGGAGACTGGTTGGGCGAACGTCCATGCACCCTCGAGGACCCTGCCGAGGGTGTAGAGCTGGTCCACCGTTCCACGGCCAGGACGAAAACCACACTGCTCCTCCTGAATCTGAGATTCGACTTCCCGACGGACCCTGCTCTCCAGCACCCCCGAATAAACCTTACCAGGGAGGCTGAGGAGTGTGAGCCACCTGTAGTTGGAACACACCCTCTGGTCCCCTTTCTTAAAAAGGGGGACCACCACCCCAGACTGCCAATCCAGAGGCACTGTCCCTGATGTCCACGCAGTGTTGCAGAGGCGTTGTCAACCAGGACAGTTCCACAACATCCAGAGCCTTTAGGAACTCCGGACAAATCTCATCCACCCACGGGGCCTTGCCACCGAGGAGCTTTTAAACCACCTCGGTGACCTCAACCCCAGAGATAGGAGAGCCCGCCTCAGAGAACCCAGACTCTACTTCCTCATGGGAAGATGTGTCTGTGGAGTTGAGGAGGTCTTCAACGTATTCTTCCCACTGACTCACAATGTCCCGAGTCGAGGTCAGCGGTGCCCCATCCCCACTATACAGTGTTGATGGTCCACTGCTTCCCCCTCCTGAGACGCCGGATGGTGGACCAGAATTTCCTCGAAGCCGTCCGGAAGTCAGTCATTCTCCATGGCCTCACCGAACTCCTCCCGTGCCTGCGTTTTTACTTCAGCGACCACCAAAGCTGCATTCCGCTTGGCCAGCCGGTACCCATCAGCTGCCTCAGGAGTCCCACAGGCCAAAAGGCCCGTTAGGACTCCTTCAGCTTGGGGGCATCCGTCACCAACGGGTTCAGGGATTGCCGCCACGACAGGCACAGACTACCTTACGGCCACAGCTCCGGTCGGCCGCCTCAGCAATTGAGGCGCGGAACACGGTCCACTCGGACTCAATGTCCCCCGCCTCCCCCGAGACGTGAGCAAAGTTCTGTCGGAGGTGGGAGTTGATCATCATAATCAATAAATCATAATGTGCTCTGAAGGGCTTTAATGCAGACTCTTTCAATTCCACTAAACTTGCAACGTTATCCAAGGAATAAGGAATTTCAAACTAAATTCACCTTCTTTTAAACAATCTTCTGACCAGAAATGCAAGTAATATTTTTTTTTTTTTTTTTTTAAATCCAGTCCAATCCATTTATATTCTACACTTGTCATCATTAGGGCTCATGGTTATTCATTTCTGACTTCTGAGCTGTGGGTGTAATATGGTAATTCTTGAAGAATTCTTCATTTGAAAAGTAAAATCATTTTTTTTTAAAGGAAAGAATCTGCATTAAAGCACTTCACTGCTACTGGAGGGTCTCCTAATTTTTAAGACTGCTATTGTTAAAACAAAAAAGAAAAAAAGAAAAAAATGTGTTGTACTTTTTGCACTACTTTTGTTGTGCATGCAGTCACAGTGACTGTACAGGGGATATAGTGCATATGAAGCAATGAGACTTAAACCAATATTTCACGTATTGAACCCCCCTCCACTTACCTGAGCACACGTGGACAATTCCAAAGAGCAATACAAATCCGGTAGAAGTTGGAGACATCATTCAACGCCTCTCTGTCTCTTTGCAGAAGTAATCCAAATGAATTCCACGCGGGACTTTAAGGACGTCAACACATGTCCTCTTCCCGAGAAACGCGTTGAATGAAAGCAAAAAAGTGTCCAGCGTGTACAAGCATCCCGGTGTCGGCTGCCGCGCGCGTCTTAAACACTTCATTCAAACGATAACAACGCGATAACTTCCTCGGTGGCAAATCACATTATTCCAGTCCGAGCATGTGTCACCGGAGTTGGGAGCAACTTGACGAGGCACCGCCGTCCCGTCCGCGCCTCCACCGGCTCCGCGAGAAGAACAAGCAGAAGGAAATCCAACGCAATCACCGCAACTTTACCATCCCACTTTTACTTTCTTTACTTTTGTTTGTTTGATTGTTTTTTTACATCCCAAGGCTTCAGAAGAGAGCAGCAGCAGGAGGAGGAGGAGGAGGAGGAGGAGAAGATTCAGCAGCAGCAGAAGCGGTAAGCCGGGATCACGCTTCACTATTCAGGGGGAAAAGCAGGAATGGTTCTGACTATTGCCATGAACAAACACACACGCACGCCCCTCTTCCTCCTTCCTCCCTCCTCCCTCCTCCTGCTTCATGGAGATGTTTCCCAGTGCGGAAATTTAACCACTTCCCGTCTGGATACACACACACAAAAGTCGTTTTATCATGATTTTCTTTTTGTGTGTGTGGTTTTCCCAAAATGGCGGTGCCACTGGGACCTAACGATAAGCTGCTGTTATTGAAACGCAACGCTTATTACATAATGGCCCCAACGCACAAAGTTCGGTCTCCGGGGGTATTAATTTTTCCAGTAATCTTTCGGTAGTACAGTATTTTGGAGAGGGGAAATAACTTTTTTTTCCCCCTTATGGATGTAGGACAATTTAGTCATTAAAAAAAAAACTTTCAACTGAATAAAACGGATTACATTGTACAGGCCCACCCAAAAATGTTTAGACTATTCACTCAAATCGCTGTCAGCTATTGAGGCATAAGACAAAGACAAATATATATATATATATATATATATATATATATATATATATATATATATATATATATAAGGAATGTATGCTGTATATGATAAAGGTGTTAGCAGGCTAGCTAGGTAGATTGATGCTAGTTACCTAGTTTGCTAGCTGAGCTGCTAGCATGTTAAACTGGCTAGATAGATAGATAGATAATTCATTCATCTATGGATTGACAGATAGCAATCAAAATGGCGGAAGCAGGCTGGACGCCGAAAATAAGAATGCACTACAGCATATATGTCAAACTCAGGCCTGGGGGCCAAATTTGGCCCAAGATGTAATTATATTTGGTCCGCAAGACCATATCAAATGTGTATTAGAGCTGGCCTGCCACTTTATAGCACATGTGCCACTAATATTCCAAATCCCAGAATGCTTTGCTTGTATGTCGGCCCATCGGTCTACGGTCGTTAGAAACTATGCTAGCAGTCTCCTCGAGCAAATTTACACTTCCCCTTCCCAAAAATGGCCAAACGGTTACCTTCCAAGACCGGTGGGAGGCAGATTGTCTGTTCACTAAAGTCAACTTTGTCGTGTAACAAAGAATATAACATAATTGCATTCATGTTTTTTTTTAAATGCCATTTATCAAATCCTAGGCAGGGACTGTTAATAGTTTGAAGTTTGGATTTTTATTGAAGGACATTCGTATTTTTTGGGGTTGTTTTGTTGTTGGCGTTTGAAAAAAGATTTACATCAAAAAGAAAGGTAGTTGGAGATAGAAGATGGAAAGACAGAATAATTCATCCATTATTATTCTCACGCGGGTCGCGGGCGTGCTGGAGCCTATCGCACCAATCTTCGGGCGGGAGGCGGGGTCCACCCTGAACCGGTCGCCAGCCAATCGCAGGGCACATAGAAACAAACAACCATTCGCACTCACATTCACACCTACGGGCAATTTAGAGTTTTCAATTGCATGTTTTTGGGATGTGGGAGGAAACCGGAGTGCCCGGAGAAAACCCACGCAGGCAAGGGAAGAACATGCCAAGTCCACACAGACGGGGCCGGGATTTGAACCCCGGTCCTCAGAACTGTGAGGCAGATGTGCTAACCAGTCGTTCGCCGTGCCGCCAGAAGAATTCATGTTATCTATTTAAATACAAAACAACAAACAAATACCACTGATCATTTATCGCAAATTTGATTTCTCGTGTTTATAATAATAATAATAATAATAATTTATAATAAATTTGTTTATTCCAGATTCAGTGTTGAAGCAAAAATGTAAGTTTCTTGTCATATGATAAACTTTAATGCTACATTTCTGGTAGAGAAGGGAAACAGTGATTTTTTTTTTTTTTTCATTAAATATTGAGTTTGGCCTGCGACGTTGTCCCAATTTTTAATTTTGGACCACCGTGAATTTGAGTTTGACACCCCTGCACTACAGAGTATGAAGTACAAGGGAAATTGTATTTGAGTAGAAACCGTGAACAATTGAATCTTCCTATTCAAAATCCAATGAAGTGATATTTTTTAACCACATGGTCTCCCTATTCAAATTGGAGAAGAGGTGTGTTTAATATCAACACCTTGATTAAATATGACTTTTCCTCATAGCTACACAGACTTAGCAGTCTCGCCTCCAGTCTGTTATTTCTTTGCCTCTTTTTGATGAAGCAAAAGCTTAAACACAAGACACCACCTCCAAGTCATGAATAATTCACATTCATGCATTAAAAGATGATATAGGCGTGGAGGGGCTGAAAAGTTAGAAGAGTGACATGAAACAGCATAGCTAAAAGCCTCTCTCAGATTGTCAAGCACAAAGTGCAAAGAGCTGCTCTCAAGTTACAAGCTGCATTTGTGGCCACGCAGCGCCCTCTAGCGACGTTTGCCTGAACTCATCTCACAGATGATCCAATTGCCTCCTGAAGCAAAACAAACCAAAAAAAAAAAAAAAGCATCGCTAATGTCTGAGCTGCTTTTAAATGACCATTTTCCATCCATCTATTTGCCTCACTAAAGTCACGGGTGGACTGCAGCCAATCCCAGCTGACTTTGGGCGAACACATATGGTCGATTTTGACTCCAGTGAACCTATCGTGCATGTTTTTGGAATAACTAAATAAAAGTCACTCATACGGTTAAAAATGTTAAAACGTGAGGAGAGTGAGGCTTACAGTATGTGCGGCGTGGACCACTTCAGCATTTTGCCAATTAAAAAAAAAAAATGCAGTGTTTGTTTGTTAATACAAACAGTGGTTAACAGGAACAAAGTATTTCTCCTTCCATTAGTTTCTATGGGGAGTAATCGAAAGGAAGGATTGTGTTTAACTTCAGAGCTTCGGCTGGAAAGAGATGCTTAAAACGACTGCGCCAAAGGCAAGAGACAGCCGTGTTGCAAGAACCGTATTATAATAGCCTATAGCCCACCTTCTCTTTTAACGCCCGACTCTCGATCAGAGCGAAACAGGGCGGAGAAATGTCAAATTGTCACCAATGTGACACCCGATTCAAAGTAATTCATTTACATTAAGAACATGTTTTGACACCCTTGACTTCCAAGGCTTGAAAAATAAAAAGTTGACACTTTTCATAAGTTTGACTTACTGTGAGGACATGTCGGCGCTTTCCCATGGGAACGCCGGGAGGAAGCGCGGTACAGTCCAAAGTTTCCGGGTAGCCGTTTGCACTCGAAGCGCTGACGACCCCCGCGGTGGTCTTCCTTGGGGACCCTCGGCGTCACCACCGTGGCTAATAGCGGCACTAAAATCTGCATAGTGATGATCCACTTTGGCTCCATTTCAGCAGATATCAGGCAAATTCTGTAATATTCCAGAAACTTCCCACTGAGTGTCCTTCATGCCGCCACACTGGCAAATACACAAATCCCCTGCGGGCCGGGCTGACGATGTTTTCCCTTAAAGTACGCCGGCATCTTAATGAGGGCATCCCTAAATGCAATGTGCATTGGTAGAGCCCGCACCCCCAACCCCCATTTAAATCTCCTCATCCCATCCCTCAATGAGGCCTTTTCATGTGCCGTAATACTCCTTTTAAGAGTTTTTTTGGGGACGTTCCATCTTTTCTCAGAATGTCTTTATGTGTGCGACGGGACGGGGGATCCTGTTCGCTTCCATTCTGGGTTGCCATTCACAAGCGTCGGACCCCGGCACGAAACCTGGGTCCCCTCGGCGAAGAGGGGTGAAGGAAAAGGAACTCTCATTCCCTCAGCGACTAAGACGATTTAACGGCTTTCATTCCCTTCTCGCTTACACTCCAAACTGGCTGAAGTAAACAAAACAATGTTGTTAATGAAGACATTTTGGGGTGATTATGAGACACGTTGTGAGCTGAAAGTTAAACTGCAATTGTGGGGTGTAATTTTTGACATACTGCATGTTGAACCCCCGCATTTTCGCCGTTTGGTTGGCGATTTTGCCTATTTACTATTTTTTTTTTTTTCCGGGTCGTGGGGATCTATCTAAAAAAACCCTCACATCTCCATTTTCCTGTTCTCCATTTTTGTGCTCAGGCCGAAGCAGTAACAGTATTGATTCGGTGTCATCTGGTGGCCACCTGTTGCATGAGTTGAGGAGCTTCATTTAGACAATAATAAGCCCTTCGCCATCTTGTGGCATACACGGGCAATTGAAGGGTTAAAAGAATTAAAGGGATCCGTCCATCTGCAGTCACTTGTCGAGGTTTCTTAATTTCTCCCCAGATGGGGTTTTGAGTTTTTCCTTGCCCGGTTGGGAGGTTTAGATGAGGGGATGTCGCCAATCATTGCCAACTGTGGGCCTGTGAAGCCCTTTGAGACGCTTGTGATTAAGGGCCATGTACAGTAAATAAATGTGACTTGACTATGCTGAAATGCTGATTCAGTATTTCTAGTACACGCAGTTCAAATTTGGTAGTAATCAGACAAGTTCCTCCTTGAAGGACCCCTGGCCAAACTGGCCGTCTTCCCGTGTCTGTCCGGGCATCGCTCCTTGAGACTTTTTTTTATGGGTCTGCTTATGACAGACGCGCTTGCAAAATGTCATGTTGCTCACTGACGCTGGCGTTGGGGGCTGAATTTTCCAAAGAGACAATTTGGGGGCGACACACCCAGAAAATGGCAATTTACTTGGCCTAAGAAATAACAATGACAGCACCAAAAGGGATTATTTATTTCCCGTCAACAAACAAAGGTCTCTTCCTTTGCAACTTCCTGTAGGAATGTTGTCTGATTTATACGGGTGACCTTGACGCCCCCCCTTCTTGCGTGTCAGTCCGGTATGGAAGCGACGCAAGGAGTGAAGGCGAGGCAGACATTAATTAGAGGTGGGGTGGAGACGAGAGACGACCTTGGGAAAAGGTAGATTGTATTTCTGTGGGTGAGGGCCGTTGCTAAAAGAGCCAACAAATCATCTCCGATTGCACGCCGAGGGAGCGTCCAAGAAGCAACGGAAGGGAAAAAACGGCTCGCGACTTCAGATTACAAATGTGCCCTGACGGTGGCTCGATGATATTTGCATATAATAATGCGCACATTGTATATTTAAAACGAAGCAATACGAATGACGTGTAGCACAGAAAACGTTGATGTTACTAACTGCAATGAATTTCTTGTCTCAATAAAAAACATTTTATTATTTGAACCCTAAAAGAGATTTTGTGCCATTCAGTGTTTTATTTTTAATGCATTCCATGACATATACAATTCTGCCTATTCGCTGTTTGCTATTCACAAATGTGCTCCCCCCCCCACCCCATGGAACCTATCCTCACGTGGTTTTTGTGTTCTTTTTGTAACGCAACAAGATGGTGTTGAAGCCCTGGCAAATAGGAAAGTAGTAAATGGTGTCAAGGAAGTATGTTGAATTGATACATCTCTACGAACAGATGAAGAACTTTTCGTGTTGGGGAATGAGTTGTAATTTGAACTATTATTATAGTTAAACATTTTTAGGGGTATACTGTAATTCAGGGTTTTTTTCAGGGTTCGCGACACGGCTCGAGAACAACGTGGGTTATGTGACTATTGATGCCGGGTAACGGTGTGAATGTAAAAAGTCGTGTGTGAGTATGTGTGTGTGCGTACTATGATGTCTTGTATTAGCGGTTCGCACTAATTCAAAACAAACGTGTTGACGTACCCTCAAAATATATCTGTGTACATTTCATGTGGTAATGGGTCGTATTAGGTTCCTAATGTTGTGGACGCTGAGTGTACCTCTATTGAAAAGTGTGAAAGGGAACACGGTCCCATAGAGAACATAATGAGTTTGTGTACAGGAAATGCCCCCCCGTGCATGGCTGCGGCTGAGGCTAAGAAGGAGGTGAGGTGAGCAAGCGGGGGGGGGGGGGGGGGGGCTTCATCCAGCACCAAGCAGGATGAGGCGATAAACAAGCTGCTGCTTTTTTGCTTGCCCGCGCACGACCGATCTCTCCCTCTTTTTTATTCGAGTTTCTTAAAGGAGCCTCAGATTGGCCGTAGCCTTAAAAAAATAAATAAATAAAATAAAAAAAGGGACGTAAGGATTCATGTCGCATTCTGCCGAGATGACTTGAACACGAACTTGAAACTCTTAACGCTGGCTTGATGGTGTAATTTGAAACCCAGCCGCTATTTTGAAACCCTAACCCGGACATGAACCCGTCACCCTGGCTTGAAACCATCATTGAAATCCCTAATCCTTGTTTAAAACTGTAACCCAGGCTTGAAACCCTAATTTGAAATGCTGATTCTGGCTTGAAAACTTTCTTTGAAAACGCTAACACTGGTTTGAAACCCCAAATTGACAACCTTGTCTTGAAGCCCTCACTCTGGCATGACCCCTAATTTGAGATGCTTACGACCCATTTTTCACACCATAATTCAAAACCCCAGCTCCTGTTTAAAAACCCTAACCCCATTTTGAATGCAACGAATGATAACATGCTAACAACTTTCATGTGTTCTAATAAATTGAAAAGATTGATGTGGCTAACCCGCCAACATTAACGATCAGCACAACGATGTCAGCCAACTTTGTAATGAAAAAAAACGGCGTCGTCATTGTCCTCATTCAAATTCAGTGAGCAATCAAAACTATTTTAAACTGTTGTAAAGCTCGACTAACAGCCCAAGTTGCATGCGGTCTGATAACGGGAAGTCACTTCTCAAACCGAACTTTCATTCTCTGCTACTCGACGTCTTGACGGGACCACCAGGCCGACCCCCTGACAAATGAAACGCCACATCTTTTTTTCCGTCTATCTATCTGTCTATCTGTCTGTCTGTCTATACGCACATGCAGCTGCCAAAACAAACTGCCGCTGCGATGAGCGTAATAAATATGAGCGATGGGCTATCGGTCGGCGCTGACCTCACACCACGCTCCCCCCGGTCGGGGGGAGCAGGTGCTGCTTAGATTTACGAGCCCGAAACACCCCCGGACGCCCGCCGACCATTTCTCCATTTCCGGCCGCCTTCCACCGCAGTCGGATGATAATCTCTGTCACGCTCAGATCATATTGACCTGAGCCTCACAAGTAATATGACTTGAAAAAATAAGATTTGAAGCCATACTTTGAAACCCTCGCCCCTCATTTAGCACCTCACTATGAAATCCAAACAAATTTGAAGTCCTAAACCTGGCCCGAAAGCCTCATTAGAAACCCTAACCAATGTTTGAAACCTTATACCAGACTTTAAACCCTAGTTTGAAGCCCAAACTCTGGTTTGTCAACCTCAACCCTGGCTTGAAACCCTAACATTGGCTTGAAACCTGAATCTGAAAATGTACTCCGGCTTGACAGCCTAACCCTGGCTTAAAACCATATACCGGGCTTGAAACCTTATTCCATGCTTGAAACCTTAGTTTTAAGACCAAACTTTTTTTTAAATGTTAAGCCTGGCTTGAAAGCATAACATTGGCTTGAAACCCGTCCATCCATTTTCTACACCGCTTATCCTCACTGGGGAGTCAAGGCCGGCCGGGTGAGCAATTGAGGCTTCGGTGTCGAAACACGTGTCGCAAGTAAGCAACGATGCTCATGCTTTCCTCGTGGATATCAAACACTGACTTTGAAGACCCTAATACCGAAGAGAATTTGAAATCCTCCTTCTGGCGTGAAACCCTGCTTTGATATTCTCAACTTTGTATGAAACGCACCCCACTGCCCTGAAACCCTACTTTGAAAATCCAAACCGTGTATGACACACGTGGCTTGAAACCCTACTTTGAAACCCTAACCCTGTCTTGAAACTAAATTAAGGCCCAAAGCCTTGTTTAAAACCATAATTCATACTTTGAAACCTTACTTTTAAACTATATCCATGTCTTGAAACCGTAACCCTGGCATGTAACCCTAACCCTGGCCTACAGCCAATTTGAAACCCTAACGCAAGTCTTCAATCTGTACTTTGACAATCAAACCCTGCCTTTAAACCCTAACCCAGGCCTGAAAGCCTAACCGGAAGCCTTAACTCTGCCTTGACACCCTAATTTAAAGTGCTTACGCAGGTTTGAAATCCTAACTTGAGACCCTAACTCGGGCTTGGCGCCCCAATTTTAAAACCTAAACCTTGTTTGAAACGAGCCAACCATAACCATAACGACTTTAAAACCGTAGCCCAGGCTAGAAACCCTAACTTCAAACCACAACATTGGCTTGAAATACTAACCCTTATTTAAAACCCTAATCCCTGCTTTAAAAACCCGAACCCTGGCTTTAAACTGTACTTTCAACCATGTTTGCAGCCCTCACAACCCTCCTTGAAGCCTTACTCCAAAACCCTAACCCTTTTTTATAAATCGTAATCCTGGCTTTGAACCCTAATTTTACACACTAACCATGGCTTGAAGTGATCATTTGAAACCCCGCTGAAACCCCAACCTTGGCTTTCAACCTTAACTTGAAACCCTAACAAGAGAAATGGAACAGCAGCTGCCGTGTTCATCCCAGACCTCATCTACTGTACTTTGTATCAAATGAAGTCAAACCCCAACGACAACATGTCACCCTTCTTTAGCCAATCGTTGATTGATTATCTGTGCCCTTTGTTTTCTTCGTAACCTGACAATTAAAACAAATAATAATAATACATTATTTGGTGTTCCAGTGTCGTCTTTTGCGGTTCGCAGTGACGGCGGAGTCGTAAATATTCAAGTCGGCAAACGGAAAAACGGTGTGCGCCGCCGCCACGCGTGTCGGGCCGCGTACCGTTAGCTGGCCGCTTTCATTCATTGCGGCTCTGATGTGCTCCGATATCGGGAAACAATTAGGAGGGCGTATGAAGGGAGCAATGAAAGCTTTCAAAGTGTTGCAAAGTTGAGGCTCATCGCAGTCTGCAAGCGCCTCAAAAAAAAAAAAAACATTCTGAAACGCTAACCCTTGTTTGAAACCCTACTTTAAAATTGTAACCATCGTCTGAAACCCTAACCCAGGCTTGAAATCATACTTTGAATCATTAACCACTGTTTAAAACCATATCCCTGGCTTGAAACCCTAACCGGAATGCTTGTTTGAAACCTTCATTTGAATTTGAGACCCTAATCCTAGTTTGAAACCTATTTGAAAGCCCTTTATCCGGGGGTACGTTGTACTTCCACACAGCCGAGTAGATGGAGTCACAGTATACCGCTGTGCTTCAAATCCGCTCCCACGTTCACGAGTCAATGATCTGACATAGACAAAGCGGCCTTGTTATACGCTATCACATTCAGTTTGACTGCGATATCAAGCTAAGGTCGGCGAGGAGTCGCAATCAAACATGAGGCCAAGCGACCTCTCAGACACTTCGCTTCCCCGCTAATCCTCCGCTCGAGCGCCCGTTTCAAAGCGACAGCTGTCAAGATCGCGTCAGCGTTCCTCGACGCGAGGGATAAGGACGCGTGAGGATCATTTCCGAATCGCCGACCAGCCGGGTGCATTGGCTTCATTCTCATGGCCGGATTAGCCGCCATTAAGTGCTATCAGAGAAACTATCCTTGAAAGTAAGTTAACGTCTTAGGTTTGGCCTGTTAGCATCCTCGTACAGGCTCAATATTTGCTGCCTAGTTTTGTTTGGATGTCTGCTACCTGCGGCCACTCTTTTCAGCACTTAAATGAGGATAATTTGCATTTTTCACCCATAGACCGCATGTGAACAGATTAGACCCTTGATTTATGCTATACTTTCGATTTAGTAGGTTAGCAGTTAGCATCCTCATACATGCGCAGTGTTCTTTCTGCCTGGTTTTGTTTCAGTGTCTGCTAGCAGCAGCAAGTCAAAGGATCATTTTCTCCATTGAAATTAATTACACAAATGTTGAATGTGTTTTTTAGCACTTCATAATATTGTACTTTATTAAAAACATACACTAATTAAAAAGAATGTAAATAATGAATAAGTCTTGATACATTTTTTTGCTTCAACTCAATGGACATTGGGCTGCTCCTTTTGGTGTGTGTGACTTGGCCACCTGGGGGCAGTATAATACAGATAAGATCTACATGGAGTGGAAGTCCTCAGTGAACCTGAATGAATATTAGTCACTCTTCGCAGAGGATCAAGAATAGATGCCCATGAGTATTGTTATATTACATCTACGTGCTGCTTAAGGTTTTTGTTCAAAGATCTATTCCTTAAAGCGTGCATGTTTTAGAGCATTTCCACTTTCAAATGATAATTTTTTTATTTATTTTTTATCTTTCTTTTAAATGTTTATAAGCTGTTTTTTCCCTTTGTTTTGAAATGCTTTTAATCATGTAAAGCACATCAAGTTACCTTGTGTATGAAATGCGCTATATAAATATATTTGCTTTGCTTTAAAGGGTTCTAAAAGTGCGATATCGAAGCTAGCTTCGTGACCCCCGTCTATGCATTGTTTAATCGCATTAAGCAACAAGGACTCATCTAAAGCAAAGGTTGTTTGTGGTTGTTTGAAACACACATGTAATTCTCTTTGTTTTATGTGTAGTTTGACTGACAAGACTCTTCAAGACTGACAAGTTTCAAAGCGACACCTCTCCTGGTCTAAAGGTAGTCTCGAGAGGAAAAACCTATTTTAATGCTTACATAATCAACCAATGACAGCGCTGAGTACGGCGTCAAAGCAAGGCATCCGGTACCTGTGTAGCCCAAAGAGTTGTCGTCGCCGTGTCCCGTGGTGGGAGCCGCCGTGGGACCCTCTCTCCCCCCGTCCTGCGCCACTCCCGTCTCTGTCAACAATAACACCACAAGCACTGAGAACCCGCTCGCCACTTCCGCACGGTGCCCGGTGCCCGCCGCACCCACGAAGCAGGCCCGGAGCAAACATTGGTTCCATCCATGGAAATTATCCATCCCGGTAAATCTAACATGTAATTATTAGGAGTGATGATGTAGTTTAGTAATTTAGCACATCAGCAGGAGGTTGTGTCCTGTAGCTGCTTGAGGTCTTAGTGTGAAAGCAGCCCAGTGTGGCTACCACCCACACCGGGGGGGGGGGGGGTCGAGGGCGGCAGCCTGACATGCGACATGATTGACAGCACCACACACACACGTACACATTGGGGCTTGATGCAAATACAATTGTGCATCATTAGCTCCTAATCAGACCCTTTTGATGGCCACTTTTGTGTCATCTTCAGCATGACAGGCGGCTCGGGGGCGGGATGAATCAGACGCGGCCGTGCCGAATCTCTTTGTAGGTGGGTTCATTTCAGGGAACACCCTTCCGACCGACCCCCCCACCCTCCCTGCCTTTTGCAGCTCAGCGGGTGTCGATGTGTATTATATTTGTTTCCTCAGTGAGCTCTGCACGTTCACTTCTGATAGACAGCAGGCGGCCAGACGGGAAATTTCACTGGAGAGCACTTAAGCTCGGCCGAGTGTGACCACTGAGGGCGGATACATACACTCCTTCTCTTTATTTCTATTGTGCAAGGTGACCATTATCATGAGTAAGTGGTTGGGGGCCAGGGTGTGATGTATCATCATATGACACATACATTACACACGCACATGTGCCCATGGACTCTTTTTGACCACGAATCATTTTGAGTTGTTGTTGTGTTTATTTCTGTTGTGCAAGGTGGTGGTTATCGTGAGTAACTAGGTAGCGATAGAACAATGTTTGTCAGGGAGCCCAATAACCGATATTTGGAATCGATTATTCATTTGCAGCAAAAGGGCATATATTGGCGTCAACATTTTGTGTAATCCAAAATCCAACACTTAAATTTGTTTAAATGCCTTTTAGTATATGTTTATTAAACAGCTTTTCATATTTGCAACAAGTTTATATATATATATCTTAGACAATAGACAAAATTTGAACAATGTATAGGGAGTTCTCAGTTTCAACAGCATATCTGAAAATTTTAATTTAAGTTTACGCAGTTTTAAATCGATCTCTTATTGGCCGGCGGATTTAAAAAAAAAAAAAAAAAAGGCTGATGATGATATGTATCAAAATGACGAATGTTGGCGCTGATAATCGGCATGGGCGATAATCGGTCTATCTCTAGATATAGGCAAAAATAAACCGGACTCAGGTAATGATTCAATCAAAATGTATTGCACATAAATGTTCAATAAAAGTTGTTGCTAAATGAATGTTTCAAAACAAATAGTTTGTAAAGATTAAATGCAAATGTATTAAATAAAGTTAAATACAACTGAATTGTACTGATACAGTGATTTAAAAAAAAAAAAAAATATGTATTTATTTTTACACACACACCACTAGAGAGAGTACAACACTGAGATTAATTGCATAATTGTGTTTATTTCTATTCATTTGGCAAGTGAAACAGTTGGCTGTTTATAACTGGCAACAATTGCTCATCATCACTCTAACAAACGGGAAGTCAAGCTCTGTCTTGTTATCGCATGACTTCCTTCAACTAAGTATCAAAAAAAGGGATTTAAAAATATTAATAAACCCGTCATAAAATATAATAAATAAAATAATATATAATCTTTTTTTTTTTAGGGGAGGTTTAAGTGTCGAAAAACACACGAAAGACGCTCGAAGAACACAGCATGCTGCAACTAATGGCTTCATGCTGTGCTCGACTTGTCACCAGGCGCACAAACACACACACGCAGTGACTGAGAATGCGATGAACACACGACAGACGCGATGAAAGCCGCTCAGTCTGACTGTTGGAGCGCGACACCAGCAGGCTTTGTGTTCACACTTGTCACAACCCAAAATAGATCAAGAGCCGTGGAAAACGTCGCCACGACTTCATCACTGATGGGAAACCAGGCTCTCTCACTTTGTGTGCGTGTGTGTGCGCTCACGACAAAATCGTTTCACATTCTTTTCTTTTCTTTTTTCATTTTTTTAAATATACCTGTACTCAGTCGTGTTAGATCAAATGACTTTGGTTCAAGGTGCTCAAAAAAGTAAACAAATATAAAAGATTCTATGTAAGATATTTGAAATTGAAATTGAAAAAACAACCTAATTTGAAATACCAAACCTGGATTGGAACCCTACCCTAAAACCTTAATTTGAAACCCTGTCCCAGGCTTGAAAATGGACTTTGAAATCCCAACAGTTGTTTGATTTCCTAACCCAGGCTAGAAACCTTAATTCAAAAGACTAACCCTTGCTCGAAAGACTAATTTGACATCCTAACCCAAGTTAATAGTTCTAATTTTAAAAACTAAACCTGGTTTGAAACACTAAATTCCCTCTTGTTTGAAACCAGGCTTGAAAGTCTAATTTGAAACCCAACCCTGGCTTGCAAAGCCTAACTGGAAAAATCGAACCACGGCTCAAACCCAAAACCTAAAACTGTAACCATTAATTTGAAACCTTAATCCAGCCTTAAAACCCAATTTCCAAACCAAACCCCAAGCCTTGTTTGAAACCCTCCTACCAACGACCGTCACGCATCTGCTTAACATAAAAGAGAAACTATTCCTCATTAAAATTGTCTGTTCTTGTTTATATAATAAACTGGATCAGGATCAGAGCCCAATTGAATTATATCATGCAAAATAAATATTATATTGCCATGATTTATTCATACAATGTGTAAGCTTCTTGCCAACATTTATTAAAAATGTATTCCTTCTAGCTTGTTATGTTCTTGCTTCAATTATTAAAAGTACAATTTACATCAACAAGAGCAAAGTACATAATAGAGCAGCCATTATGTTTATATTATGACAATATTTTGGAAATTGTAGATTAAGTGAGTTAGCATGACTGTGAAAAGAAAATGAAAAACCGGTGCTTGACGGAGGTTAAAACCTCGCACGTGCGCCCGACAGCGCACTTTAGTACGTAAACTAATGATGCGATGGAACCATCTGGTCATAAAGTTAGAAATGTACTGGAGCAGATTTCCCAGCTGGTCCAAAATGTTGCTCCTGGAGAGCTGATGAGAACGAGGAGCTCCAACGCCGGCTTGAAAGCGTAACCCAGTTTTGAAAGCCCGACTTGAAACCACAAAACGTGTTGGAATCACTCATGCAGGCTTGAAACGCTCCTTTGAAACCTTAACTTCAACTTGAAATACTATTTTGAAACCCCCCAAAAATGTCTGAAACTCGAACCATGGCTGGAAAGCCTAATTTGAAACGCTAACTCTTGTTTAAAACCCTAACCTTGGTTTGAATCCTACATTTTAAACACCAATCCTTGCTTGAAACCCAAAGCCTTATTTCAAACCCTACCCAAGGTTTGAAACTCTGCTTTAAATCTTAACTATGTCTCGAAACTGTAATTTGAAACCCTCCCCCTTTTGGAAACCCCTACCAAGGCTTAAAACCCTTCTTTGAAACCCTAACTTTTGTTTAAAACCTTAACACAGGCTTGAAACCCTAATATAAAACCCCAACTCTTGTTTGAAACCCTAAACCTTATATGAATCCTTAATTCAGGGTGGAAATCCTGATTTGAAAACCGAACCCAGTCTTAAAAACCTGATTGGAAACACTAACCCTTGCGCTCTCTCTCTCTCGTTCTCTTCTCTCTCGCTCTCTCTCTCTCTCTATCTTTCTCTCGACACAAACATGCCTCACTAGAAACTCACATCTTGTGTTGAAATCCCCTTGAGGAAATCAATCGCTGGCTTGTTTTTTGTTTTTTTTTCTCCTCTCGTCTTTCACCAGAAACGTCTTCCAGCCCACGGAGAGATGAGCTCTATCTCCCCAATGCCTTTTGCATCTATGACTCACGAGGACATGATAAACACCTCCAAGGTTAGTGCCGCTAACGCTAGCGGAGGGGAATTCTTTAGCGTTGTAATTAAAGGATCCCGTCTGAGACGTGCGGACACGCCCACGAATGTCTTTGCTTTTCAAAGTTGTGTAAGTCACATGACCAACATCGATTATCGATATTGGGATGAATTGTTTACGGACCGTTGTTCTACTGCTTCTTCAGTTCCGCAGCTAATGTGATGTATAAAAGAAGACGCCTTTCTTTCTCAATATCGCGATGATCTCCCAACGGCTGTATCACGATACTGCGGCTATCCTCTCAAAAATATCCGCATAACACATCTGTATGATTCCCAGCCACCCGTGTGAAAACCATCAATCTCATTCTGTACCCTTGCAAAGATGAGCCAAATGAGTTTTTTTTTTCTTCTTCTTTTGGTCAAGAAAGCAGCCGCTAAGTCAGCGCAGAGGAATGCGAGCGCTATTGTGCCGACGAGGACGTGATCTCCGAGGCCGCCTCTGGCGTTGCGGTGTCATACGAAACGAAAGACAAACGACGTGTCAAAGCGCGCCGAGATGAAATTGATTAGGTCGGTGAGTGGGGGGGGGAAAAAAGGAACAAAAAAAGAAACCGCAACCTCTGTCGCCACAGGCAAAGTTAAAGAAAATTCTTTAAGGATGAAGGCCGGAAGGAGATTTACAGCGTGACTACTCGGTGTCTGCCTTGGCTGACAGGTTAAGCCACACTTCTTCTTTTTTTTTTTTTTCCTTTCATAGGAGGCACATCCAAAGGACTTTAGAGACGCACTGAAATCCAATCGGCCATCAAAGATAAAGAGGAGCACGAGTGCTACGTGACCTCACATATTTTTTTCAAAACATCCTCCTATGGAATCACCTCATGAAAAATGTTTGCACCTGATCCGCGGCCAGGACTCGTTCGCAAGACGACGTCATTATGGATCATGAAACAATTATATTTCGGATATTTGCGTGTTGACTGGGAGTATCGCGTAATATAGACGACTTCATTGTTAACCTCGGACTTTGGGTTGCGACACGACACGTTCGTCGACCTGCAGCGAGCGTACGTTGTTTTTTTAGCACTAGCGCTCGAACTTTATCCACTAAGTACCACTTCAAGTACGAATAAAATAAAATAAAAATCGAATTATAATGGGAATTGTCTTATTAAAGGCCGACCAATATGGGACCTTTGGGGCCAACACCGATAATGGGGGCTAAAAAAAAAACCCAAAGTGAATATGCAATATACGGGCCAATATTTGAAATAAGAACATTTATTTACAGGAGATATATATACTGTGCGTGAACACCAATTCTTATAATATCCAAAATAGTGTACGATTCGAGGTCAAATAACAATGAACTCGAATTAGTAACACTGTCAACATAAGGATTGAACTGGAAGCTGTGTAAGTGAGGGAAAAAATAAAATAAAATGAGGGAATGGCGGCCACGTGAATGAACAGCTGCATTCTCAAAGGCGACGAATGGATCGCAACTGGGCTGCTCCGCTTGTCTTTGGAAATGTTTCCCTTCTCATCCGAGGAGGCTTCATCAGTTCATGCGCGTGGCGAGTTAGGGCAGCACTCGTCTGGGTGATTGAAAAGTAACTTAAAATACTTATCATTGATTCATATGTTGTAATATTCTTCTCAATTCTGTTTGGTGTATGTTCCAGGATTAAAGGAGCAAGTCAGATATAAATGACAAGTACTTTTCAATCACCCGGTATGTATCCTCCGAATTGGAGGCGCACACCGGTCGGGCTCGATTTATTTTGTTGGTTTTATTGCCTTTGAGAAGGACCGCTCTAGTCCTCCTCGTAGGGAACGCTCACACTGACAACTCGGGGGGTTTTTAACGGGCGATACTTTGACGAGCGCGTTACTACTATGCTGACTTCCGTCCACCTAAATCCTACTCGAGCCCCTTAGCCGATCAATGACTCAAAACGATCACTGCTAAAGCCATGTGAATAGGCTTCATTACAGCGTGGGAGCAATGTTTAAACATTAAAAGATAGACAACATAATTCAAGTATTAATTACAAGGTGGCTAACAACCGCAACATTGTTGAGACCGCTGGGTCTATTTCATGAAAATCACTTCAAAACCACCGTTTGATGGATCTTAATAGCAAACATCTGAAATGGAACCTCAACTGCAAATTACGTTAGGAAGAGGAACACATTCATCGAGTGCTTGTTTAATCTTTAAAGCGGCTGGTGATTAAAACTGTCGAATAATAAGCACGGGTCTTTTTGTGCCCAACCTCAGACGCTTGAATAAATCACCCCAAAAAATGCAGTCAATAAGGTTTGTTGACTGAGCGGATACAGTCGAGGCCAAGTAAACACATCTCAGCCTCTACATTTCTTTGATTTGGTGTCACATGAGCCGTCGAGGGCAGACACTAAATAAACTGCAGAAACGCATTTTGAGTTGAAATTGTGCGAAGAAATGCCGAAGAGCTGACGCCGAAATGAAAGGCTGACTTGAAAGCAAATGTCTTCATTCTTAATTGGGGGATTGCACTGTGAAAATCTGGGAATTTGGAATAAACTGCATATTTAGAAGTTGGAATGCTTTGAATTGGTCAAGAAACGCGGAAGGAGGAGATGAATATTGTTAGCCTAATAGCATCGTTGCATAAATCGGGATGGTCATTAGGGATGGTTTGAATCCGTCAAGAGAGGAGGAGGATGCAAATATGTTAAATGTTGATATCGATTTGGGAATGTTGCGATGGAAAATGTGGGGTAATGAAACATTTGAGAAGTTAGGAGATTTCAAAAATAGTTCCCAAGATGTCCTGAATGAGCCGAGTAGTCTGAGGTTGGAATAAGAAATAGAATAGAAATGTGGAAGTAGAGGAACAGTGAAAATTGGCAAAATGATATTCATGAAAGGCGGCACGGTGGCCGACTGGTTAGAGCGTCAGCCTCACAGTTCTGAGGTGCAGGGTTCAATCCCCGCGGGGCCCCGCCTGTGTGGAGTTTGCATGTTCTCCCCGTGCCTGCGTGGGTTTTCTCCGGGCACTCCGGTTTCCTCCCACATCCCAAAAACATGCATTAATTGGAGACTCTAAATTGCCCGTAGGCATGACTGTGAGTGCGAATGGTTGTTTGTTTCTATGTGCCCTGCGATTGGCTGGCAACCGGTTCAGGGTGTACCCCGCCTCCTGCCCGATGACAGCTGGGATTGGCTCCCTAGTGAGGAGAAGCAGCTCAGAAAATGGATGGATATTCCTGAAATTTTATTGCATTCATACAATAATCCAAATGCCTTCTTTTTCTTTTTTGGTGACTTTCTGCAGTGTAACTAAATTTAACGACCGTTATATAGTCAAACATTCAACACCCAAATAGCTTAAAAAAAAAAAAAAAAAAAAAAGATTCGAGTGGACTTCAAAAAAGGCGACGTCGTGTCCTTGAAAGATAACAATGCGCTTAAATTAAGTTGTTAAAACTTTATTGCACTTAATCCACAGTCATGCCTTTGGGAGAGGATTTGCAGACGGAGGCGGGGGGATTTTGGGGGGGGGGTTGGGGTCAGCGTCAAACATCTGGAGCTAATATGGCCGCCTTCATGTGGTCTGGCTTCTATTTCTTTGGACTTTTATCCTGCAACACTCGGTCTCCATGACTGCAGATGAGGGTTTGAAAGTGTTTGTAATGACTTCATATCACAATACGCACTTATTTGCACTTAGGTCTTGACTTTTACTGTTGAACATTGGGTGACAAAAACAGTAAAAACATTTAAAAACTCAATATATGTAAGCGCTAAACTTTTCCATGCGATTGTTTGTACAGGCACTACAAAAAAAAAAAACACACACACACACACCGACACGTCACGAGAGGTGTCCTGGCTAGTCGGTCCACCAATGTAACAGACCGCTAAAGTAAGGGGGTCCAGGGTTGCCATGGCAACATATCTCATTATGAAAACTGAGGGTAGCATCAACATGGTGAGTTGATTTTGAAGGCGTTATTCCGATGTTAAATTATTACATACGGTTGCTTTAAGTATAGCGTGACATACATTGGCGACGCTAACACAACATAGGCGATGTCCTGGCTCCTCCTACTTTAAGGTTCATTTACTCCATGTTGTTGCTCCAAGGGTAGACTTGGTTTATGTTAGCACCAACGCTAGTAGCCTTAAATGAGCAAAAACAGACAGCAACATAAATTTGCAGCTATTATTTTAAGATAAAATGACTACATATTGTTACTTTAAGTCACATATGCTAACACCAACCACAACACGAAAGTGTCCTGGCTGGTTCACCAACATAACAGACCCTTAAAATAAGGGCTGCACCGTCGCCATGGCAATAGCAGACACCTCCCATCTTATTATCAGAACACAGCGTCAGCATAATTTGAGGGCCGTTAGTTTAAATGTCAGAATATTACATAATTTCTTTAAGTATAAACTTGACGGTGTTCCCGGCTTGTCCGACAAGATTGTTAATGTGACCTGGGGTTGCCGTGGCAACCGCACCGATTTCAAAGCTGTGGCACTGAGACGGTCTCATTCCCAGCAATTATCACATTCATTCGAGGTTTGACTTTTTAGCTGGAAAGTGCTCGGCTCCATTGTCGCTCGTCATTAGCGCTGATTAGCATCATCTCGAGAGCTCATCTGTCATTTCCAAACGGGCCCGACACTCCACAAACGGGCAGGCTGCGTGTTCAGCAGCGTGTTCAAACCCAATGCAAATCTCACTTTATGTCGACTTGGCGGAAACACAAATTGTTTTTTGAAGGATCCCTAAAAATGGCCAGAAGGAGCCTAAAATTTCGACTTCAAAGAAATATGGCAGACTTCCTGTGTGTTTTCGGGCTCGGGTTTTTGAGACTTTTTTTGTGGGTCTACTCGTGATAGACACGCCTACCAAATTTCATGTTGCCAAGTTAAACAGGTTTCAAGGGATGCATTTTCAAAGTTCTGTTTCAAATGGCGAGTCATCAGACTTCGCTGCCATGCAAGGACAAAACCAAAAATTAAAATCTTGCAAATTAGCACTTGGTTACGTGGTTCAAATTTGGTAGAAACAAAATGTCTTGAAGGGACCTGAAAATGCAAAAAAAAAAGGCATGGCTTCTTGAGGCATTTTTGTGGATCGGAATTTGAATTTTTCAATTTGAGTTTTTTATGGCGAGTCATCAAACTTGGCTGCCACGCTCCACCTACTGTACATGCAATGACTAAGCATTTTCCATCTGTCTCGCCGACATGATTCAAATTTGGGAGCAATTAGAAAACAAATTCTGGGACAAAATCTGTCGTGGAAATGGTCAAATTCATCCAAAAATGGCCGCTCACAAACCAAAATCTCCCACACGGCCTGTGTTGTCTTTTGGGCATGGCTTCTTGAGATTTTTTTGTGGGTCTACTTATGATAGACACGCGTGCAAAATTTCATGCTGCTAAGTGAAACTAGCGCCGGGGGCTGAATTCGTTTTCTGATTCCATGTGTGCTACGCAGCTTACATGCTTGTCTTTGAAGAACCTTTGGAAATTAAAAACCAAAATGGCCGACTTCCTGTGTCTTTTCAGGGATAGCGTCTTAAGACTTCTTTTGTGGGTCTACTCATGACAGAGAATTCTACCAAATTTCATGTTAGTAAGTAAAGCCAGCTTTGGGGTCTGAATTTAAAAAACAAAAAAGTCACGGCTCAGCCTTACCAAAATCAAAATTCTTATCAGGACGAGCAAACCTGCACAATTTGATGTGGTTTTTGTTTGTTTGTTTTTTGTATTGGACAGGCAGTATTTTACCCGTACAGTGAAACCCCACTTTTCACCGAGCGAATAGCGAAGATCTGCGAGTAATTGCTGCAAACGTATGTAATGGCCTGTGGATGGAGTTAAAGCACTACTTATGTCTCAATGAAACGCCTCAACTCTCTTCAACCTAGTGCCTTGGCACCCAGCAAGTCGGCGAATTTGGGATTGTCGAACCGTCGCATATGCGTGTTTTCGCTTAATACGTTATTTCACGGCGGCACGGTGGACGACTGGTTAGAGCGTCAGCCTCGCAGTTCTGAGGGCCCGGGTTCAATCCCCGGCCCCGCCTGTGTGGAATTTTCATGTTCTCCCCGTGTCTGAATGGACGGATGGATGGACGTTATTTCACTGAGGGTTCAACCAGAGGACTGCATGGATGGCATTAAGTTGTGATGAAACGCTGGCTTGAAATATGAAGAAAACAAACGGCGGGGGGGGGAAAAAAGCCACAAAATATTTGTAATTAGATCAAGGTGCTGGCAGCTTCTTGGTCCCATAAAGCAAAACGTTGTCTCTGCTGCCGTTTGCAACTCTCCCAAGCTACTCCTAAAGATCTGGGCCGCGACGCCCGCTGAGTGCGTACGGTCGTTCTGCGCACCGCAGGCGTGAGGAGTCGCCCTGTAATTATCACCTCAACCCCGGAGGGAAAACAGGACGCCGCCTGCTCGCCAAGGCGGCCATCCGGACTCGGCGTATTCGAGATTGTCTCATCAGCAAGAACTGTCACGAAGAACCAATTGAACTCATTCTGTCAAATGTGAGCGTAAAAACGTGCTGATGCGCTTTTCATTCTTTGGAACAATGGCGTGAAAGAAACCTCAGTGTTATTTTTCTTGCCAGAAGGGGTGAGAGCGATGAACGTGCATCAACATTTATCTTCTCCTAACCTACATTCTCACTTTCTTCTACTCCCGCCTCGTCACTTTACTTCGATGAAAAATGTTAGCAATAAAGTTCAAACGAATGAAAGTAGTCCACCCTAAGATGACAACTAAAAACGCAATAGAATTCTAGATTCTGATTCTATATTCTAGGTTGAATGTCAGCGGCTTTTTCAATCCGTGAACTGCGTCAAGTCTTCTCACGATCGCGACACACACACACATTCTCCGCTCATACCATACATATACATACATACTCCTTTGGAGGGAGGTGAGGTGGTTAATAAACTTGTCCGACTTGCAACGCGTCGCCGTTTCGCTCCCTAATAATCGGCGTGACCAGTCGAGATCTTTACCTACTCAAAAAGCTGCGCTGGTCACAAATCCAAAATCGATGCTACGCCGCCATCTACAGGGATCTGTTTGTCATTACAGTGGTTTACAACCCTCAATGTCATAGACTGGGTGAAGGAAATGCTCTTCCACGCCTTCCTGTTGCAAAAACATAATAAATGTAATCGGCCAAGTGACAGTTCGTAACTAAGGGCGCTCATTTGTGCATCCAACGACACTGGAGCTCTGTTTAGAGTTTAGCAATTAAAAACATAAAAGTAAAAAAATAAAATAAAATTGTGTTGTTTCCCCCCCACGTAGCCAAACTGCCCTGAAAATTGACATCATCCATCGTGGTCATCAAGCGTTCCTCCGAGCCAGCGGAGCGTGTTTGCTTCCTTGAGCTTCTACTGCTTTTTGGCCGCACTTTGTGATGACAGCGAGCGCCCCGATGGAGAGCGTCTGGACTCCATCTGCGCTTCCCGCCAAAGCCGCGCGATTCGATCCGCGGTTCTTTAGCGACGCTTGAATCCATCCGACCCGCGCGTCCTCTCTGAACCGAACCTCACTGTTGCCATCTATCGGATCAAACCGTGACTTCATGTCACTTCGTACGCTGCGAGTACGCCGTGATGAACACGATCCGTTCCGTGACGCTGCTCCACTTCGAAGCCATTTTCCCCTCTCCCATTGGGAAATCATTTCAAGTGAATTAATCTGCTCCGGGCTTTTTTCGCCACCACAAAACCTTTATTGACTGTACTTGTGCCGTTTTAAATAACATTTCAACATTCCCGACTGTCACAGGAGTGGAGAAATAAGCCTCCCATTTTTCATCCTCAAAATCATCATCCATGCTTAGCTCACAATTGATGGCGGAGATTAAAAAAACAAAAACGTTTAAAAAGTTCAATACAAATTGTAGCCAAGTTTAAAAATAAGCGTATTGAACTCCAAAGTTAAATACAACTGAACTGTACTTGGGCAGGTATTGTTGGGCATACTGTGTTTGTGCCACTTTTTGGCCCGTTTGTTCCATTTTGACTTTTCTCACACTTCCATCTGAGGACTCGTGAATTTTGATGGAATCGTCACAGGCGTCCGGCCACCTTCCCGTGGCTTCAGTTAGCATCCTTTGCCGAGTCAAGATGCTGTTAATCCCATAATCTGCCTCATCCATCACCGGGAGACAACGTCAGGGCCCACAGAAGCAAAAGAAAGCCAGCCCAGACGGCAGTAAGGCGGATTTGAGCGTGAACGGCGTGCAGCGACGCAACTCGGAGAAAATTGCGCTTAACGTGTTCCAGAGGAGGAGATGATGTGAGACGCAAGAGAAGTCAAGCGCCAAAGTGGCGAGGACTATAAATAGAATATGTTTTATTTATCTGTTCTGTGCGCAGTTCCCACAAGCGCTTGGTTGCGCACACACATGCACATTTGATGTTGACTCCAGAGTTCATTTGCAGGACGCCGCTGCGTATCTCGGAACAATTTCTTGCAAAGCTGAGGTAGCTACTGTTACGAAAATATTCTAATCCGATAAATTCTCACATTTCTAGCATTTAAACTCTCTCGCTCTCTCTCATTATATTTTTTTGGGGCATATTTGGAATTTGGGAGTTTTTTTTGTCAATAATTTGTAGGATAAAACATAAACCTACAAACAGCAAAATCAGAGAAATTGATGATTTTGTAGTGGTATCTTCATTTTTTTCCCCTAGCGTTATAATGTTTGGTATATATTTTCACATTAAATGGGTAAATACGACCCCCAACCTCACAGTTAATTATTTAGCTTTTTGAAACCCTTAAAAAAAAAAATTTCTTTCAATTTTGTCGCATATTTGCAGGATTGTGACACACAAGCGACTCTCCCACGAGTCATCTTGGCCGTCTTTTCTCCTCGTATGAGTATGGTAATGATGCGGGGTTGAGGGTTGAAGTTAACACAACATTTTCCAGTTAAATGATTCAAAGAATGAGTTAATACAGGCATGAAAGTGCTAATTATCTGCCCTGTTATATTTGTTTCTTTGCAGCAGGAAAAAAAGGCTGATCAATGGTCAATGTAACCTGCTGCATGTGAAGTTATTAAATAAATACAAACAAATATACATGATAAAAAAGAAAATAACATTATGTAAATATTAAAAAAAAAAAAAATACAATAAAAAGAAAATATTTTATTGTTATTATTATTATTTTAAAAAATGTCATTCATGTACAACATTTCTTTGTCATAGAAACAATTAAAAAAATACGTGTACAGTATATAAATAAAACAATAAAATTAACAAGCCAGTTGAAGGAGTTCTATGACTCTTTTTTTTTTTTTTACATTTAAATTTTTTTGCACAATTGAAAACATAAAAAAACATAAGAGGGTTAAGGCATGAAGGTGCCTGTTCACCCAAAAATTGTTCATGGGTCATTGTGACCCATTTAGTCATCAAGAAAACAGCTTCATTAAAAAATATATAATTTGAAAAAATATATAACAAAAAGCACCCAAACTCTTCTCTTTCATTATTTTAAATGTATTAGTAAGTAATAAAGGACTACATTTTTAGTATCCGTAAACTAAATATAGAGCAACATAATAATGTTGGCATAAGATGTCTGTTGGGCTGCAGCAAACGGATCCAAGCATGCCGTTATGTTTATGGGCCTTGCCCCACAAAGTTCGAACAACAATTTAGACTCAAAACGCAATCCAGCAACGTCCGAAAAAATGTGTCCAGGCAGTATGCGCTTAATGGTCCGTGCAGGTGCGCGATGGCCATCTGTGCCGCATTAGGCCCACACATGGCGCACCTGCGACTGTGCTGCTTGCAAATCCAAAGCGCCTGTTACTGTAGGTGGAATGCTTCAGGCTAGGCGGTGGAGGTCAAGGTTCAAACGACGACACTCCCCAAACAGACCACCGCGGCAGAACGTCCACTTCCTCAATAAATGTAGTGGAGGGCAAACGTCCAAGGTCAGGCTACGCAACCACCACAAAAATTCAAGCTGGGAAAAGCGCAGGAACAGGAATCCACAAGGGACCTTGCATAGAAAAATAACTCATAGTTTTCACTAGACCAAAAAAGTGACAGGGGAAATGTTATACAGGCAAGGTTAGTTGGGTAAGCGAATGGCCACATAACCATGGACCGAGAGCGGAACGGGAACGGGAACACCATGAGGAAATTACTTCAGCAAACAGTGACAATAAGACTCTTAGTTGGAGTTTAGGTGCCCCAAAATTCCACTTTCATTAGAGCACATAGTGACAGGGGAAATGTGGATATCGAGCAGGAACAGGAACATCAAAGAAAATACGGCAAAACCACTAACACACTTGGCTGGAGTTTCATTGCCCAAAAATCTTGTTATGACGAGGCAGTAACAGGGAAATTGGTTGTAAGGTAATTGAATGGCCACACAAGCCTGGATCAAGTGACAGGGTAAAATGGATGGAGAGCAGGCACAGGCTCACACCAAGGAAATTACCTAATAAAACAGTAACAGTTTTACTGTTTGTTGATGTTTGGGTGCCCAAAAATCCACTTTCGATAGACCCCGCGGAAAACGTGGCTGGAGAGCAGGAACAGTAACAGGGTACGAAAAACAGTATCAGTAACCCTCTTTGTGAAAGTTTAGATGAGTAATAATCCACTTTCATTAGACCACACAGTGACGGAGAAAACATGGATAGCGAACAGGAATAGTAACAGGAATACACTAAAGAAATTACTACGAAAAACAGTATCAGTAACACTCTTTGTAGGAGTTTAGATGAGCAAAAATCTACCTTCAAGACAGTGACAAAAAAAAAAAATACTGTCATAAGTGAATGGCAATGGAACAGGAACAGAAACAAAGAGCAACTCTGTTCCTTTCAAACGTGACCTCCAGGTAGTCAATTTGCGTCGTCACTGCAACGCCTGCAAACTTTAGCTCGAGTAGAAACAGCAAATCTTGTTTTGTGCTCGTCACTCAGCCCGACGCTGTTCCGGTGCTAATCTGTCAGAGCCGCCAATACCAGAAAGTCTCCGAATGGTTCCGTTTTCTGCCCACGCGCGGCTGTCGTCTTCAACAATGGCGTGATGAAACTTCGTGAATGTTACATACAAAACGGCACACCCGGCGCTTTGATGCCGTGCCCGGCGGCGGCCCTTTTGCGCAAGCAAAGTCAATCAAACAAACACAAACCGTCGACACCTCTTGAAATCAAACTGTTTCTTCCTTGTTTACATACTAAAGCCAAATGAATCACCAAAATTGCCTCACTAGCTTTACCTGGATTATTTTTTTTTATTTTTTTTTTTTTACAAATTAAAACTTTTTTGTTGGCCAAAGAAAATCTGCTTTCACAAGACCACACAGTAACAGATGTGGCTCGGGAGCAAGAACAGGAACAGGAATACCTTATGCGCACCACGGAGTTAGGGTGCCCAAAGATCCACTTTCACCAGACCACACAGTGACAGGTACAATGTGGACAGAGAGCAGGAACAATAACGACACAAACAAAATTACCCCCAAAACATTAAAACAGTAACGCTCTTCATCGGAGTTTGGGTGCCCCAACATCCCCTTTGACGAAACCACACAGTGACAGGGAAAATCATTTTACTTACCACAAAAGCCTGGATGAAGAGCAGGAACAGGAACACATCAAACAAATGAATACCCCTTTATCTCCTTCCTTGTGTTCCTGCATAATTACATTCTATGAACATCGATATAATACTAAAGTAATCCTTTACTTTAGTAATCCGACACATCCTTATTCCGATATAGATTAATACAAATCATATCAGTATCTGCAGTCTCTTGATTAATGAAAAGGGGGGAACCGTAAAAAACAAACAGCGATGCCTACATAATACAGTGGTGTCTTGAGATACAAGTTGAATTCATTCTTAACTCAAAACCTCTCGAATCATCTTTCCCCACTGAAATGAACGGAAATGCCAATAATCCCTTGCAGCCTCCCCACCCCAAATAATGTTTTGGTTTTTTAAGAAGGAAAAATAGCACTCTAATATTTCACTTTATAAAAACAGAATCATAACGGGTGTATACGTATATAGAATGTAAAGAACTAAACAGTTTATGCTTTATAATCTAATGTTTCATCCATCAATCAGTGTGCCGTGCCTTCAGGTGTGCCCGCTTTGGCCACCGGGAGGCACTCTTGTATGCAACAGTGATGTGCACAAACGAAGAAGCAGAGACTTCTTCTTTTGCTGTTCCACCACTTAGTAAGTAACTGCGATATTAGTCCTTTTTTCCACCGTATGCGTTTAAATAGTCGTTTCTTAAAAGGGTATTAAAACCGCGACTGTCGATGCTGACTGTTAGCATGTCCATGGCGTTTTTCCCCATTCATTTGTTAGACGTTTTCAGCCGATAATGGAGAATGGGTTGGGGGGGGGGGGAAATCAGGAAATAGGCAAATTTGCGAATAATTTGCACCGCGATGCAAAGTCACTCTGACGCCATCGCATCTGCTCGAGCCACTCAGCTGGACTCGGCACCACTTAGCATCCCGCCGTCGTCATTTCATCTTGGAAGGGTATCAAGACCACCGCGTCCTTTTAACCTCTGCGCGGAGGACGGACACAAGGGGACACGCACTCGCCACTTCATCATTCAAAGAGTCGAGCGCTGCCAAACAATCCCATTAGCTCCCAGCAGCCAAAAAGCCGCGGCTGGCGACGACGACGGTCGTTCCTTGTCCGACTGTCCGCCTCCGAGCAAGCGTGCGTCAGCCGACGTAACAACCGAGAGCGTGACTCGGAGTGGCTTTTTACGGCCCAGCGGCCCGCTCATCAATAAGACACTGCCAGTGAGACCCTGAGGGACGCCATTAGGAAGTGCAAAGATGGCTGCGGAAAAGCCACAACGGCAACAGCGGAAGAGAGGGGGAGAAGACAATTGATTAGGTACACTCAATGCCCTGATTGCTAAAGAGAGGTCAAGGTCTTACAAAAGGTCAAAGGGGAAAAAAGTCATGCAATTAGAAGGAATTATGAGTAGAGGCACTTTTTTTCTCATAATTGCTTGATTTTAATCTCAATATTGCAACTTTGTCTCTGATTTCTGACGTTATTGCCGTAATATTGCGACATTTTTCTCATAATAATACGTCTCTATTCTTATAAAGGTTCATCTTTTTTGTTATATAATTCCGTGACATGAATCTTGAAATATTGCGTATATATATTATTGCGTATATATATTATGCCAATATTACAGTTTTTTTCCCTTCATAGTTCTTTGACTTCATACTTGTACTATTAAAGCATTTTTCTAATATTGTTGCAATTTTGTAAAAAAAAAAAAAAAAAAGAAAGTCTCATAAATCCATGAGTTTTTGGTTAAAATTCTTTGACTTTGTCTTAAAGCACATTTTCTACTAAAAAGTCTGAAATTATTCCCGTATAACTTTTAATTAATTCTTCATTCTTATTAAATTCTCTGACTTTATTCTGTTGTACTTTTTTCATCATATAATCACGTACTTCGTTATCGTTATATTGAGAGAGAGAAATTCAGAATTCTGCAGTATTACAATAATTGTTCTGTTAATTTTATGACTTTATATTTTCCTGAAAGTTGATATTTCTTCTGATATAATTCCATCACCTTATTCTCGGGATAGTGCAACTTTTTACTCTTAATTCTGTGACTTCTTGTGACGTTACATTTTTCCCTTTATATAACGAATTCATTCTCGTAAAATATAATTGTACGATGTTATTCTTATATTGTTATTACTTTTTTTTCAGAGAAATATTTGGATTTATTCTCTGACTTTATTGAAATATTTTCTTATTTTCATTGTAACGCTATGATTTTATTATAATATTACAACTTTCTCATAATATAATTACAATCCCTATCATTAGCACCTAATTCTTGGAAAATAACTAATAAAAAAATAACATAAATAACTTTATTCTCGGGATATGGCAACTTTGTTCTCCTCAAAATTCTATGACTTTATCCTCATAATATGACCATTTTTTATCATATCATTACAACTTTTTTGTCTCATATAAAAACGTTTTTTTTCCCCGTAATTCCATGATTTCATCATCTTAATGTTGACATTTTTTTTTTCTCTCTCGTGAGTCTGCTACTTTATTCTCAAAATATTAATTTCTCCTAATATTACGTTATTCTCATAAAGTCACCACATTTTGTCTTATCATATTTATTTTTTTCCCCTGGTAAATTTAATTTAAAAAAAATATATATATATATATATATATATATATATATATATATATATATATATATATATATATATTTTCTTATATAATTCCGTAACTTTTTTTCTTGTAAAATACAAACTTTTTTTTTTTTTTTGCCTTTTCTCTCCCTCCAACTCCACAGTTGCACAAAAATGTATAAATCCGCAAAGGAGCAAACAGCGCGTAAGCCCAAAAACCTGTTTTCCCTGGAACACCGCACGTGCCGGAAAGGACGACAAAAGCGCCCCAAACTTGTTGGGGATGCGGCGTTACTCACGGCTCCTGTCCCCTTTCCACCTCCAACTGCCTTTGAATTTGCCCGGGGCGTCCGCCGGCGACCACGCCCCACTGTGCGCCCCGACTAACAGCAGCAGAAGAAGAAGAAGAAGCGGCGGCGGCGACCTCCGCCGCGCCATGCCTCCGAGCCGCTCCGGCTCACGACTGGGCTTGAGCGGAAGCCGCTACGGTGTCTTCAGATCCGCTCGGCACTGGAGCGAAGCCCCGGTCCTCCTCGACGATTGGATCCATCCCTCAGAGGTGCAAAGTGGCTGTAAAAATCCTACTTCTTCTTCTGTTTCTTCTGCCTTCTCTTTGAAGAATCCTCTGAACGCTGGAAGTTGAGCAGAAGCCGCCAACCGCGCCACGGCGCGAGCGACAGTGCGTGCGCGTCGTCCTCTTCTCGCTGTCTTTGCCCAGCCTGTCACTCGTCCGCGGATGTCAGAAAAATAAATCACCGCGGAGCAGCCTTGACTTCGAGAGCAGCTAGCATCTCACCCTCGAGGGGACGGGTGTAGTAATCGTTCCGAGTCCTTTCACACCGGCACACCCACGATGCTCACGCACGGATGGATTTTCATCATGTGAGTGTGCACCGGTACACACACACACACACACACACGCTCGCTCACACACTCTCATACACTCTCAGGAGTACGACTGGCTGTTAATGTGCAGGCAGTAAATCCCCCCTAATGGCTCTGAAAGAACATCACACATTACACGGCAGCGCGTCGGAAATGGCAACGCACGCAGTGCCTCAGAGTGCCTCGTAAACAGAGGGCGCAACATCAGGCGTAGCTGCGTCGTCCGCGGGCGAGAAATGGAGGCAAACGTCGGGAAAAGACAAAAAAAAGTCAACGCGTGTTGACGATGTGTCGTGGTCAAGACGCAGATTTGCGTTGTAAAAGTTGCTCGGTCGGCACAAATCGGCCCAAAAAAAAACTAAACTATTAAGCGGCCAGAATTTGACCCAGTCGACCCAAAAACTGGAGGTAGCACCGGAGGTGCTCATGGAATATATTAACCCAGTTGGGCTCAAGAGATCTGCAGACTCAGATCGGATAGTGGAGCGCACAGTCCGAGGCAAGCAAGGTGAAGCGGTTGCCAACAGAAGTGACGTTAGCGCTCTTTTTGAAGTGCTTTTAAGCATATAACGCACGCTGAGTTACCTTGTGAGTGAAACGTGCCGTATGATGAAACTCGGCGTGCCGAGAATATGCGCGGTTCAAACTGAGCGGCAATATGGGGCAAACTCTCAAAGACGAATGCGTCTTTGGACGACCCGCTGGCATGAGCAGATTTGCCCTGAAATGCCGGTTTCCCACCAAACCAAGATGGCTGACCTCCTTTTCTGCCACGGGTTTCTTGAGACGTTTGCGTCATCTACTTATGACAGACATGCATACCAAATTTCAAGTCGTTAAGTCAAATTGGCTTCACGGGCCGAACTTTCAAACATTTCTTGAGTTATTCGTGTTGGTTTTTTGGGGTTTTTTTTTTTGGCACGGCGGCGAATCATCACATTTTGGTTCCGTGCTCCGCCCACATACCGTGAAGCAAAGTCCAACTTCTCACGATTTAACCTTGTCCGTCTGTCTCGTAAAAGAGGTTGAACTTCGGTAGCGATGGGACAAAATTCATCTTTGCACGCCGCCGGGGAATCAAATGTTTGGAAGTCAAGCTTACAAGTCGACCCGCAGCCTGCGAAACCACAACGATACAATCTTCTCGTATGACAATGGCAGCCTCTCGCTAGAATACAGCCGCGCACACACACACACACACACACACACACACAGAGCATAAAGACTATTTTAGTAAGGACAAGCTCAGCAAGTCTGCGTTTACGGTTACATCGCCGGTTTCCTGCGGCTGTCGGAGGGGGGAGGCGGGTGGGTGCCGGTTACTGTGGGAAACTGAAGGTCGAGGTGCGACCTCATCGACCCCCCAGCCCCCACCCCCACCCGAGCCCCGCTGGTGCACGCTTCTTCATTGCCGAAGTGTGGAATGCAGCGGCAGGAATGAACAGCACATGCGGGAGAAAATTGCACAGGTTTGTTTTGGTTTCTCAACATTGTATTTGTAGTACAAGAGTAAAGTCGTATTTTTTGAGAAATAAAAGTTGGGTACTGTAGTTTCAATTATAGCATTTCTTTCTAGATTTTTTTGGGGGGAGAATATATTTGTGTACGGACTGCTTTTTCAAAATGTCTATGATATTACGGGAATAAAGTTGCAATGTTCAAGAAATAAAAGATGTGTATTTTTTTTCTAAACAAATAAAATGGCACACAAAAAAAAAAACAATAATAATAATCACATTTTCAAGAAAACTAACCATAATCAATGTTTAGGTTTCGGTTGCTAGGCCCCAGCACGCCCGCGCCCCGCGTGAGGAGAAGCGCAACGGAAGATGAATGAATGAATGAATCAATCAATCAATCAACGGAACATAAAGTGTTGATGCTTTATGATCCTCTGAGTATCATTCCGTGACCAAGTTCACAAATCAGTTTACTCGTTATATCAAATCAAATTACCCCCCTGAAATGAATTGAATACCAATAATACGTTCCAGCCGCCCCGGAAAAAAAAAATTAAAAATATATTGCCACCTTCAAGTTAACAAATATTATTATATAGATATATATTATATTAAATATTTGACTGCAAAAGCCGTCAATGACAGTGAATGAGTTGTTGTTGCTTTTTTTAAAAAGAAATAATAGCGCTCTATTGTGTTCAACTATAATAAAAGACAATGTAAAGACGAAAACTTGTTTGTTTGTTTTTAGAATGTGTATTTACTGTACTTACTGTACCATTCGTGTGTTAAGGGGCGTGTCCTCGCGAAGGACTGCACTGCTGACACTAACAACATGACAGCAAGCAGAGATGAGCTCGTTTACAAGTTTACTTACATTTTAAAGAAACAAATAGGGTTTGGTAAGACTGCATTTAGGATTTGCATTTGTGTAACGTGATCATTTTCATGATCTGTGAAGGTTTGATTGAAATGTTAAACAAATGTCTTTTTTTTAAATCATTTGCCTGGGCTGTTGGTGATTTTACATTGATTTATAATTTCCATTTTTAAAAAATATATTTTTCCGTTTAAAACCGAAATTAATTAATAATTACCTATTGTAAATATTTAGAATTTTTTTTTTTTTTTTGCGTGTTCCACTGGTTTCCACAGTATCGTACACTGTAATCGTTCGCATGTTAACGTGTCATTATTTGTCATTTTCTTTAACTTTTTCAAATATCTAAATGTTTATATTACTTCTCCAACTGTTGTCATCGTCACTTTGATTTTGTTTTTTATTATTTAAATTGGTGTAGTAATTTTGAACAACAAGAATAACAACACTGTATCACATCACAGTTATTATAATGTTATCATGTCAAGTGTGGACCACACTCACGCACGCACGCACGCACGCACGCACACACCAAATTACAATTGGTCACATTTCAGGGGAGGTTATCGGTGTAATATAAGATATGTCCACCAGAGGGCGATGTCGTATGTAGTTCACCGTCGCCTCACTTGCCAGCACGTTCATTAACTGGCGCTTTAAGGAGAAATATGATGGGAAATTGACTTTGTAATGTTTTATAGACATCGTTTCAGTCTCTGAAATAGGTAGAAAGATGGAAATGTTTTTTTTTTTTTGGTCTCTATTAAATGGGATTGCACTATTGATTGTCTGCTTGTTCTCATGCTTTCGATCAAGTTGAGATTCCTCCAATTTGACCTCCTTGTCGTTCACAAACTCTGCAGCGATCTGCACGGCCAACAGATGGCAGTGACGTCCCACAATGTCGGACTGGGGTGGGGGTCGTTATTTTTTTTACATTTATGTTTCTTTTGTGGGGGCGGGGGACAACCTCAAAAACAATTATTGGGGGTTTATCCCCGTTTATTCAAGGATTATGGGGCTATATATAACCGGATAATCGTGCTGGAAACGAAAGAGGAGAGGCACGAGGTTCCCTGGTGAAGCAGCATGCGGCTCATCGCCAAAGGTTACTTGTGAACGCTCGGTCCTGAGTAGCCGCAAGCGATCGCCGAAATTGCACTTTTTGTAAGCCGTCGTGCACTTGTGTAAACAATTGTATTCATGTCAACAATTGTGCTGGTGTAAACAATTGGCTCTGTTTAGACATTGGTATGTTCGTGTAATCAATTGTGTATTTGTGTGAAAAATTGCGTGTTAGTGTACACAAGCCTTTTTGTTGAAACAAATATGTGCGTCTCGAGTAAATAACTGGATGGCTGTGTAAACTATTGCGTGTGTACAACAATTGTCTGTTTGTGTCAACAATTGTGTTTGCATCAACAATTGTGCGTCTGGGTAAACTGTTTCTCAAGTAATCGTACGCTTGTATAAACAATTGTGTTTGTGAAAACAATTGTGCGTCTGGGTAAACTGTTTCTCAAGTAATCGTACGCTTGTATAAACAATTGTGTTTGTGAAAACAATTGTATGTTTGTGTCAACAACTGTGTTTATGTAAACTGTAAGTGTCAACAAATGTGTGTTTGAATAACCAATTGTGTTTGTGAAAACTATTGTATGTTTGTATAAACTTGTATTATGCGTGAGCAGTTGTATGTCTGTACAGTCTAAACAATTGTGTGATTGTGTAACAATTGTGTGTTTACGTGGATAATTTGCATGACAATAGTTATAGCTTGTATAAAAAGAGTGCAACGCTTCGCTTTTACGTTTTACGACATTTCACGGTCGTCATTAAAGTTGCCACTAAACGTTTCTCTGTTAATATTGCGATGAACTATTTCCACAAATTCCTGCGGGAGCTAAAAATGCACGCAGACAATTCCCTCCATTTAGAGGCGTATGCAAATGCGCTGTTCAATTTCATTTTTCAAATCCCTTTAATCAGGAGTGGGGGAATAAAGCCAGCTGGTAGGAACCCATGTTAGGATGTAATTAAGCTTCTGATTGAATTTTCAGAGGCCAGCAAATGTGTGCGTGCCAACAGGCGCCACGGGGGAGGGTGGCGGAGGACGGGCAAGGCCTGCGAGCGAGGGGTCGGGCGCGCTCGTGCACCAGACTGAATGTTTTGGGAAGGACGACGGGGGGCCCGGAATGTTCACGCATCACAGGAGCATTTCTATACACGTCAATCATCTCCCGGCTGCCGTGGAAACATACGCTGCCGGGAAAAACTGCCAGCCGCGCCGTCGCGCTGGAAGCAAACATGTTGACAAAAAACAAAAAACAAACAAAAAAAGAGAATAATAATCAGAAGATTATGGAGAATTAGCCCTTCTGGAGATGTTTTGCATTCGGGGCCAGTCGGCCAGTGACGCGCCGGATCCAACAGAGGGCGCTGTGGTGAAAAACAAAAACAAGACAGAAAAGGAACAGTTTTGCACAATTGTGTCGTGATTTCACATTTTTATTTTCATGACTAATGCACTGATTTCAATGACATTTTCTGTATATACTTTTCATTTTTGGGCAAATAAATGCTATAAATTGGGGAGTTTTGTTGACAGGAGTTTACAGAAAGAAAAAAAACCGAATGTTTATTTGAATAGCAAAATTAGAGAAGCTGATCATTTTGCACTGGTCTCTTTTTTCCGGAGCTTTATATTGTAAAATATTTTGTATTGTTTTTATACTGTAATTTTCATCATTTGAACTTTAAAACATACCATTTTACCTGTTCAGTGTTTTAATGCTAAATATAATAATTTATATTAATTACATTATCAATCAAATGAAGCAAACCATTTTCATTACAGCAAAGTAATTTAATGTAGAGATAATTTAGAAAATACAAATTAAATAATATTCTGACCTTGTAACTATTTTTCTGCTGTTTTTGGAATAATTTGAAATTCAAATGTATTCATTTAAAAGTATGTTCATATGCATATAAATGTAACACATTTGTACATAAAAATGTATTTTGAAGAATTTATGAAATTATTCAAATGTATTGAAATAAAAAAATTGACTAATTTTCTTTGTGTGATTTCATAAAAAAATATATTAAATGATAACAAACAAACATATACAAGTCATGATAAGTACAAATTGAAATAATCGCATTATCACACTTGTCCTTTGTCTGCTATGATAATATAATTAAATTATTGTAATTGTTATATTGCATGAATCTACATGCGGCTCTGGAAAGATCACAAAAGAAAAGATCAGTTTCTCGGATTTGGTTATTCATAGGTACATCATTTTGTTTTATTTTCAGAAAATGAAAAAATGGTCAAAATACATATAATGAATGAGATTCATTGAGAGCTGCAATTCATATGTAAAATAATGTACTGGTAATGAGATTTTTTTTCTTTCTATTATTTGATTGCATTTTTTACCCCTTTAGTTCATCAAAGACACTACGTAAGATTTTAGTTTGTTTTTTTTGTGGTAGTAATCCGCTTGTATCCGGGATCTCGTTCTTTCGGTCACGACCCGCAGCTCGTGACCGTAGGTGAGGGTAGGAACGAAGATCGACCGGTAAATGGAGAGCTTCGCCTTTCGGCTTAGCTCCTTCTTTACCACGACGGACCGATACAAAGTCCGCATCACTGCAGACGCCGCACCGATCCGCCTGTCGATCTCCGGTTCCATTCTTCCCTCACTCGTGAACAAGACCCCAAGAAACTTGAACTCCTCCACTTGGGGCAGGATCTCATCCCCGACCTGGAGAGGGCATGCCACCCTTTTCCGACTGAGGACCGTGGTCTCAGATTTGGAGGTGCTGATTCTCATCTCGGCCGCGAACTGCTCCAGTTAGAGTTGGAGCTCACGGCTTGATGAAGCCAACAGAACCACATCATCAGCAAAAAGCAGAGATGCAATACTGAAGCCACCAAACCGGACCCCCTCTACGCCTCGGCTGCGCCTAGAAATTCTGTCCATAAAAGTTATGAACAGAATCGGCGACAAAGGGCAGCCTTGGCGGAGTCCAACCCTCACCGGGAACGAGTCCGACTTACTGCCGGATATGCGGACCAAACTCTGACTCCGGTCGTACAGGGACCGAACAGCCCGTATCAGGGGGTTCGGTACCCCGTACTCCTGAAGCAACCTCTACAGGACTCCCCGAGGGACACGGTCGAACGCCTTCTCCAAGTCCACAAAACACATGTAGACTGGTTGGGCGAACTCCCATGCACCCTCGAGGACCCTGCCGAGGGTGCATGGGAGTCCATGGTCCACTGTTCCACGGCCAGGACGAAAACCACACTGCTCCTCCTGAATCTGAGATTCGACTTCCCGACGGACCCTCCTCTCCAGCCTCCAGCACCCCTGAATAGACCTTACCAGGGAGACTGAGCAGTGTGATCCCCCTGTAGTTGGAACACACCCTCCGGTCCCCCTTCTTAAAAAGGGGGACCACCACCCCAGTCTGCCAATCCAGAGGCACTGTCCCCGATGTCCAGGCGATGTTGCAGAGGCGTGTCAACCAGGACAGCCCCACAACATCCAGAGCCTTGAGGAACTCCGGGCGAATCTCATCCACCCCCGGGGCCCTGACACCGAGGAGCTTTTTAACTACCTCGGTGACCTCAAACCCAGAGATAGGAGAGCCCGCCTCAGAGAACCCACACTCTGCTTCCTCATGGGAAGGCGTGTCGGTGGAATTGAGGAGGTCTTCGAAGTATTCTCCCCACCGACTCACAACGTCCCGAGTGGAGGTCAGCAGCGCCCCGTCCCCACTATACACATTGTTGGTGGTGCACTGCTTTCCTCTCCTGAGACGTCGGATGGTGGACCAGAATTTCCTCAAAGCCGTCCGGAAGTCTTTCTCCATGGCCTCACCGAACTCCTCCCATACCAGAGTTTTTGCTTCAGCGACCACCAGAGCTGCATTCCGCTTAGCCAGCCGGTAGCCATCAGCTGCCTCAGGAGTCCCACAGGACAAAAAGGCCCAATAGGACTCCTTCTTCAGCTTGACGGCATCCCTCACCGTTGGTGTCCACCAACGGGTTCGGGGATTGCCGCCACGACAGGCCACAGCTCCGGTCGGCCGCCTCAGCAATGGAGGCGTGTAACATGGTCCACTCGGACTCAATGTCCCCCGCCTCCCCCGGAACATGAGCAAAGTTCTGTCGGACGTGGGAGTTGAAACTCCTTCTGACAGGGGATTCTGCCAGACGTTCCCAGCAGACCCTCACAATACGTTTGGGCCTGCCACGTCGGACCGGCATCTTCCCCCACCATCGGAGCCAACTCACCACCAGGTGGTGATCAGTTGACAGCTCCGCCCCTTTCTTCACCCGAGTGTCCAAGACATGCGGCCGCAAGTCCGATGACACGACCACAAAGTCGATCATCGAACTGCGACCTAGGGTGTCCTGGTGCCAAGTGCACGTGTGGACACCCTAATGCTTGAACATGGTGTTCGTTATGGACAATCCGTGACGAGCACAGAAGTCCAATAACAGAACACCGCTCGGGTTCTGATCGGGGGGGGGGGGCCGTTCCTCCCAATCACGCCCTTCCAGGTCTCACTGTCATTGCCCACGTGAGCATTGAAGTCCCCCAACAGAACAATGGAGTCCCCAGCGGGAGCGCTCGCCAGCAGCCCCTCCAAGGACTCCAAAAAGGGTGGGTACTCTGAACTGCTGTTTGGTACATAGCCACAAACAACAGTCAGGACCCGTCCCCCCACCCGAAGGCGGAGGGAGGCTACCCTCTCGTCCACCGGGGTGAACCCCAACGTGCAGGCGCCGAGCCGGGGGGCAATAAGTATACCCACACCTGCTCGGCGCCTCTCACCGTGGGCAACTCCAGAGTGGAAGAGAGTCCAACCCCTCTCGAGACGACTGGTTCCATAGCCCAAGCTGTGTGTGGAGGCGAGTCCGACTATATCCAGTCGGAACTTCTCGACCTCAGACACCAGCTCGGGCTCCTTCCCTGCCAGAGAGGTAACATCCCACGTCCCTAGAGCCAGCTTCTGTAGCCGGGGATCGGATCGCCAAGGTCCCCCCCTTCGGCCACCGCCCAGCTCACACTGCACCCGACCCCCATGGCCCCTCCCACAGGTGGTGAGCCCACGGGAAGGGGGACCCACGTTACCCTTTCGGGCTGGTGCCCGGCCGGGCCCCATGGGTGCAGGCCCGGCCACCCGGCGCTCGCCTTCGAGCCCCGCCACCAGGCCTGGATGGGGACGGGGACGACCCAGGACACGCTGGAGAGACTATGTCCTTCGGCTGGCCTGGGAACGCCTCGGGATCCCCCCGGAAGAGCTGGATGAAGTGGCTGGGGAGAGGGAAGTCTGGGCGTCCCTGCTAAAGCTACTGCCCCCGCGACCCGACCCGGATAAGCGGTAGAAAATGGATGGATGGATGGATGGTAGTAATCCCACTGTTACATTTCGAAATCCCCCAGCGCTTGTTTGCTCTCTGTGGTCAAACGTTGCAAAGCGTCTGAACGAGCTGCATGTGCAAACGCACTGAAACCCAATGACATTCATTCCACCTTTGAAAAAAAAAAAAAAAATGAAATAAAACAGCTTTCCCTATATGAGGAGCGACAACAATAAAGGCCGGCGTGCAGAAGAGCGGAGCGCTGTCTCACTCGTTTAGCCAGACGGCGATGTCGAAAAAAGATCCATTACTGGGGCGCTTTCATCACCAGCTGGTGGGAGGGGAGCGGGGGGGAGGGAAGAGGAAGGCGCACAAAGGCAGGTGACGCCATTGGACAGGTCGGGAGGCGCGTCTCGCCGCCCTATCCCGCTCGTCCTTCACCTTTGACCCCAGCGCCCCATCTGCTTCGACAATTCGCAAATTCGCTAACGTTAGCGCTGACGGTTCGAGGACCGGCGAGCCGCTTAGCCTGACTGCTGGAAAGGCGGCGGCAAAATTACGAACGCTTCCAAACGGCCGTCAGCGTTAGCGCAATGCTCGACAGCGAAAGGCATTTGTCAGAAAAAGCCCTCTAGAACAACTGAACTTCATTCGGCGATAACGAGCACTTTAAAGAACGGCAGGTGCGTTCCGACTTCCACTTAACGTGAGTTCGAATGTGATTGGTTCATAGACGCATCTCCACTTGGAAGATGATGCCCCCCCGAGGCATTTTTTTTGGGGGGGGGGGGACACATGAATGACGAGCTAATTAAGTACAATACATAATAAAATGGTATTGACAAGTCATCAAAATGAATTATTTCAGTGCTGCTTTTTTGTTGTTGTCTTTGTGTGTTTTCATGACTGTTGTAAATATTCGAATGATAGAATCACGACCATTATAAAATCATGACTATTGTAAATATTCAAATTACACTGTAACTACACGAATAAATAATTTAAAAAACAAATCGACGAAATAAATATTGATACATTTCAAAGAATTTTGTCATTCTGAATTCAACTTAATGATGCTTTTGGACTGCTTTATTTTTGTTTTTCCGTCACATGACCAGCCTAGATGCTAGCCTACATAGCCCTCCGGTGTCCATCCTATAATATTTGTTCGTTGTGTTTTTCTTGCTGACCGCTAAATACATTCCAGTCATCCCCTGTGCATTGTATTCGGTGATACTGAAGCTGTGCAAAATGGTGTCATTAATTGTTTTCAAATCCGTCCATTTTGCAACAAACATGGACAACGGCGCTAATGTTAGCACTTAGCATTGCCGCACCTCCTCGGCTCGTTTGACCGAATAAGTGAAAGAAAAAAGCAGAAATAGACTTGAGAAGAAAGAGCGTTGCTATTAAATCACACTAAGGAGACACAAAGTTGTACTCCGGTGCAACCGCAATACGGCACTTGACAAATTATCGGATGTGTAAAAAAAAAAAAAAAACATTGTCCCTCCCTCAAGCTACACGACGCGTCGAGTACGTTTACGCTTCACCGCCACAGAAGAAGAAGAAAAAAAGGAGACAAAGGAAGGGCAAAGAAAAGTGATGTATGACCAAACGCGAAAGCGTGAATTTTGTTTGGCGCGATGAAGGCCGCCGATCCCGAAATGGGCGCACTCTCGCCGTAAAGAAAAAAAAAAGGCTTTGGCAATCATAAAACAGCCGCCGCCTGACAGGGAGGAAGCACGAGAGCGGGCAGATACCTACTTCTGGTGTGCTCGATTGGATTGGATTGGATTGGATTGGAAAGGCGGCGGAGAAACACACAACAGAGGCGCTCTGGTCCAACAACTCCGAAATATGCCGGAATGTTCTCGCCGCCAATATTCCAGCCGCTCAGAACTAAACACTAGGATGCAGAAAACGCACAGTGTATCGTTGAGACATACTCCATTATTTTTCCTGCTTTCTCAATGCAACACTGCGCCAACAGAACAAAAAAGTCGGATTCAAAAAAGATCTCTTTTCGAATTCCCATCCGTTTATTCGAAAACAGGACACGATTTCAAACAGACGGCGCAGAAAATTACTGGCTTGGTTCCGAACGTCGCTCAGACAATCTGCAAAAATATTAACGGTGATTTCCAAAAAGCAAATGTCTTATTTTAATGTGAGACACACAAAGTTAATCTGTCTGTTTTCATGGAACAGAACATTTACTGTCTCGAAACGATTAATCAAATATCAAAACAGTTGTGGATTAATGTGATCATCGATGAGTTGTCGATAAATTGTTGCACCCGTAAGAGATAATAGATGGAGTCGTTGTAAAGCCGCGTTGGTGTGCGCGACTTGTGGCAATGAGCACGGTTTCAAACATCGATTCGTGTGCCAGCGACAAGCATAAGTCCACGCCGATGTTCCATCGGCCCCGAGCGCCGTCTCCGCTGACAAAGTGCACATTAGCCGCGAACGGCGTGTCCTTGCGAAGGCGTCGCCGCGACCGTGAAACGCCTTGTTTGACCGAGGAAGGAAATAGTTGATGTGTTCGCGCCTTTAAAACGGGCCTGAACTTTGAAGACAACTCGGTGGGAACGATTGAGGTGCTTTTTAAACCGTAGTGATGTGTCGTTTATGGGTTAGGTGTCCGCCTAAATGGTGCTTGTTGGTCGTTGTTTGTTGGTTAGGGCTTCAAAGGAGAGTCGGGTTTACATAATAGGGTTTCATAGCACAGTTTGAAACCAGGGTTAGAGTTTCAAATTAGGCTGTCAAGGATGGGTTAAGGGTTAGGGTTTCAAGCAAGGGTTAGACTTTCAAAGCAGGGTTTAAAGACAGAGAGGGCTTTGAGCCTGGTTTATAGTTTAAAATTAGGTCTTCGAGCTTGAGATGGGGTTTCAAATGAGTGTTCGGGTTTCAAATAAGGTTTTGTTTAGCTTCAGAGATGGCATTCAAGCTCGGGTTAGGGTTTTAAATCAAGGTTTCAAGGCATGGTTAAGGTTCCAAACCAGGCTTTTTGAGCAAGGGTTAGCGTTTGAAGCCTGTGTTAGGGGTTCCAATTAGAGTAGGATTTCAAATAAGGGTTAAGATTTCAAAGAGGAGTTTGGGTTTCTAACCATGGTTTCAAAACACGCTTAGTTTTCCACATTCAGATTTTAAACTCGGGTTCCAATTAACATTTTGGGTTAGGGTTTCAAATTGGAGTTTGGAGGCTGGGCATTGGTTTAAAGTCAGGCATAGGTTTTCATGGCAGGGTTAGGGTATTAAATTAGGGTGTCAAGCATGGGTTCGGGTCTTAAACGGGATTGGGTTTCAAGCAAGTGTTAGGGTTTCAATTTTGGCTGTCATGTCTGGGTTAGGGTTTGAAACAAGTGTTAGGGTTTCAAATTAGCGTTTGAAGCAGGATTATGGTTTTACGTGAGGATTTCAAGCCTGGGCGATAGTTTCGCATATTGATGAGGGTTTCAAGGCAGGGTTGCGGTTTCGCGTGTGTTAACGAACCAACTGATGGACACACAAACACTCTGACACGTGTCTGGTTCTAAGAGCGCAATGTTTGACCTTCTCATCTGTACACAAACCCAAGTGTATTACGAGCTACAAATCCAGTCTCATTACTTTGCGTCTCCTGACATTTCGGCCCAGAAAAGAGACAAACAGCTCGGATATGAATCCCTAATGGCTCTTTTATCATCACTCCAGGTCAAATTATGTACATTTCTCGTAGTTTGAATCCGTGACGTGTCCGTCGAAAAGATGATGTTACGCCAAGTCAGACACGACACGAGCTGTATTGTCAAAAGGTAAGTTGATTCGAAAACAGACGTGGGGTGGACGTTCAGATATTGTTAACGTGATCATTGAGGGACTGGCAGATTCATTGAGTTTTCTGTTGCTCGGATTAACTGATTCACCGCCGTGGACGTTCACATTCGTAAACTGTATTCCAACCGTTTGCTGCCGCCGACGTATATGTTCGCCAAGTGCGTTTTTCGACCAGTCGGCGTGGAAGAGGGTCTCCGCCAGCTTATATGTGAAATTCAGAATTGTAAATCCCTGTAATGACTGACGGAGCTCTATAGAGGGCAGCGTTGCATCGCTTGGGAGTTGAGATCGGTACAGTTTTTGAGCGGAAGATACAGTAAATATTGGCCGGTGGACCTCGGCTTGTCACGCCGATGACGAGGGAGACAAATGCCGACACTTTTGAAACTCTGCCACGTTGAAGTGCCTTACACGCACGTGCACGGGATTCACAGAGTATGCCGTTGACGCTCAGCTCGAGCCACGCAGTGAGTCAGCGTCGCTCACGGCGCGTTTGATATTTGTACGCGGTGGACCACCCACTCATATTCGCGGTGCAGCCTCCGATTCACCTATCGGCAGATTTTTTTGGGGAGGGGGGTGCGGAGGAACCCAACATTCTGTGGGTCTTGGAAGATCAGTCAATCCGGCTGGCAATATGGGGGAACTCATCTACGAAAGCGTCTTTTCCCACATCCACTCGATCTATTCGCACTGGCTGGTTACGCCGGATTCATTTACATTTTTGTAAGTGAATCGGAGAGAAAACAAAAGACAAACAAACGGTGCCCTTCGAGGGTATATCTGAATCTCGACCCCAAACAAACCAATTTGTTGTCATCATTTTTAGTTCAAGTCAGCGCTTGAAGGTTGGAGGAGGAGAGAGCCACTTAGCGCGGCCGCCGCCTTATCTGATTGCGCGGCCGCCGCGTTCATTAGCGCCCCCGCCGCCTGACTCGTTCGCAATAAGCGACGTCGTTACGGGACGCTTTGGAGGTAACCGCGGCGGGAATTCTCATTGGGGGCTGCGATAAAGCTCCACGATAGAGCAAGATGGACAATCAGCGAGCCAACCCGACAAACGGGACTGACTTCAATCGTCGTCATTTTCTCCCTCGTGTCTTTGTCTGTCCCGACAGTCTTTCCTGGAAGCACATTCTATTTATTCCAGATGCTTATTTCCAGTTAGGTGACATTGTTTTTTTTGTTGTCGTTGTTTTTTTTTTTTGACTGTGTTCCTGTCCTTGAACGGTCTCGGGTGACAGCCTACGTCTTGAAGGCGCTGCGACCACAACAGCATTTGAAATGTGTTCAATAAACCCAGCAAATGTGTGGTTCGTTCATGCTAGTTTGAATTTAAAGATGGTATAAGTAGCATCTCAAGGATTTTGGGGGGTCTAATTAGCCCCCGAAGCCAGTTTCACAGAGCAACATGATATTTAGCATCTACAGTACCTCCATCATGAGGGCTAAAAGGAAGTCAGCAGATTTTAGAGCATTTTCTATCCTGACTCCAGGACTCTGGAATGCCCTACTTGTGGAAATTTGAGTCGCTATCTCTGTAGAAATGTTTTAATTTTGCCTTAAAACGTATTTCCACACTGTCGCACTCGGTGCAACGAGTCTCTCAACCCCTGACATCTGGATTTTGGCCTGTTTTACTGCCGTTTCTCTTCTCTCCTCCTCCCCTCGTTCCCAGGTCAGAGAGGGGAGGATGAAGAATGTTTTGAGAATTCTGCCCCTGGAGCCAGATTCACTTTGTAACATGAAACCTGGTAGCCATGTTTATGATAAATGCACAGAAAAGTCTCAAGCCTGAAAAGATGCAGCAAGTCTGGAATTTTGTCTTGAAGCAGAAATTTTAGGTGTCATTTCGTTCATTTGTGGGGTCCTTAGGAAAACCGACCAGTCCTCAAATGATTTTCCGGTTGATAGCAAATTGCATTCGTGGCATAAATGCGTCCATGCAACAACTCGATCGTTACCCGCAGCTTTAATTTGTGCTCAAATATTTTGCCTTTTGACAGCCTTGAAGAGTGATTCTCAAAGTGTGGTAGTGGTCCATGGGCTCCCTCTAGTGGTAGGCAAACGGATCACTGAATTAAATGTTCAAACTGTAGTTATAATAATAGAAAATATCGTTTTTAAGATGAAGAGCAACGTTTGCTTTTTTGTGAGCAGACTAAACTACGATATTTTAATGTTGCGCTCGCTCGTGGCACTTGGAGAGCTTCCTGTTTTTTGAGGTGTTATTTCGCAAACGACTCTCCATGCAAATTTTTGCCGTGGACTTCGTTCGCCGAGTTAGCCGAGAGTGCGCGTCGCTGACTTTGACCGGCCGAGAAAGAACAGCAAAAATCCCGCCGGCCGCTTGCGGACGACGCGACTGAATAAACGCGCTGGAGACGCAATTGGACGCTGGAGACGCGGCGGCGTGGTTTTCAATAAATTAGCGTCGTGCGATGAGATGGAGGATCACGAGGCCTGTTTTGAAGCTTCGCCTCCTTTCAGAGAGGCAAAACATGACACAGAACGGCAAATAGAACGACTTTTTTTGCACAATAGCTGGCAAGCGTTGACAAATCGACACGCAGAAATGAACAGCTTTTAAATTCTTGCTCATCGTAGTGTGAAATAACGAATGACTTTTTTTCTAACTTTCCTGTGAGAAAAGGTTGCGGAGTTGGTAATTGGCTGCGGACAGGCGATGCCAGTCGGAGGAGGAAATCTGCCTCTTTTTTTTTAATTTCGTGCGCCTGGCTGCGGACGATCGACAGATGGACTGAAAGCCTCTGCGGCAAAACCGCCGGCGCTGCTGATTCTGCTCGCGATCGATCCCAAGTGGGGGCGGCTTGCGCTAGTCACGCGGGAATACTGCAATGAATGGGAATGAGTGTCTACGGCTTAGCGCGTTGGAGCTTTTTGTCAGGACTTTTCTTTTTCTTTTTTTCTTTTTACTTTGGCATCTCTCAAAGGAACGGGCGTCTTCTTGGTGAATAAATATAGACGTCGGCATCCCTGACAGACATCTTGAACTCCACCGAGTGCAAATTTTCAACCTGGATGTTGCCATCTATTTTTTTTTGTGTCTGTCTGACATCAGCGAGCAGCAGCTTCTCACGTCTCTCGGCAGGCACGCATTCGCAGTCTTGCCCCAACGACCTCTCCGCTCGGGGTCGCAGTTTCTCTTGTGGTTTTTTTGTTCTTTCTCTCCACGCAGTTAGGGACTACGGGCGGCTTCTGCCGACTTCTCGGCGCTCTAATGGGGCACGAGGGGGACACGGGGGTTTCGGCCAGGACTATCTCCGATCCTTTGGCGGGTTTAATTGGGCATAAAGAGAATTGCCCCCACCCCACCGCACGTTTAACGAAAAGCCGCAGACGTGCTGAGCAGGAAGGACAAAGCCAAAATCAGTTTCCAAAGCAGAGATTTTGACAATGGACACAGCGGCCATGTAATTTGCAAATGGCGAGGGGGGGAAAAAAAAAAGTGACTGTATGGAACGTCCTTTTTTTTTTTTTTTTTTACTAGCAAAAAAACTAGCAAAAAAAATAAAATAATTTTTACTTCTACTATTCGCAATTTATAAGTCCAAACATTGTGATAATATAAATACATGTATGTAAAACACAAATATATGGATTCATTTTAATCAGAATATTTAGAATAGATGTAACTATAATTTAAGTCTGAAATAAAGGAATGTAAATATTTTGTGCAAAATGGTGTAATTTGTCCATGAAATTCATAATTCATTCACATTTATTTTCTTATTTAGAATCAATTTCATGAGACGTATTCCTCAATTATTTGGTTAAGTTTCACGTAGCAACGCGAAATTTGGTAGACATGTCTATCGTGAGAAGACCCACAAAAAAAGTCTCGAGCTGCCTGCCGTGCCTGGAAAGACACAGGAGGTCCGCCATTTTGGTTTGAAGTAGCCATTTTCAGGTCAATTAGCTCAGTTGCGACAACCCGGTTTTTTTTTTCTTTTCAATCCGGCCCCCGAGCCCAGTTTCCCTTAGCGACGTGAAATTTGGTAATCGAAGTACATCATGAACAAACCAACAAAAGTCTCAAGACGCCGTTTCCTGAAAGCCACAGCAAGTCTGCCAATTTCCGATCCATTTCCGGATCATTTTGCCCACAAAACGCAAACTACGCACTCGGCTCCATAATGTCAGAGCTCGGGAGGTGCCGAAAAACAGGCTCTAAAATCAGTCACATATGAAGGAATTCTTTGAAAAATATATAATATGTGGTGCAGCAGTATCCGGGGGCGCAAGTGGGCATAAAACCCCGACACACATTCAAAAAAAAAAAAAAACAATCCCAATAAAAGCCCGGATAAATCACGGCGAGTCTGCGGGTCAATCACATCCGACGATAAACGTCTCGTCTTCCCTCCGTCAGCGAGAAGAGCCGCCGAAGGGTCACCGGTCGCGGAACGGACGGAAGCGCTAATGTGCGCTAATACGCTAAAAGCCGCAAGCCTCTTCCGGGCGATGGATCGTCGCCGCTAAATTGCTGCGCGCGACAGCTTTAACGATAGGTGGCGGCCCGCGTAAACAATCCGGAGCGGTCGAACCCGGCGGACATTGAGCGCGCGTGATGCTGCCGGCTTGGTGAAAAAAAAAAGAAAAGAAAAGAAACTAAATCACAAAATGCAAAATCAGAAGACACGATCGCCGTGGCGACTTACGGAGCAGGCGAGGGAGCGCGAGCTACGCCGGCAGCCGCGCAATGTTTTCGGCAAAACAGCTAAATGCGTTAGTGTGGGATCGTGCGCGCGTGCTGGCAAACATTTTTGGACACAATTGTATGTGTTTAAACAATGGTATGTTCATGCAAACAATTGTTTGTTATTGATTTTGTGTAAACCATTGTGCATTTGTGTACGACGTATATGTTTGTGTGGGTACAATGTTTTGTCAACAAATGCATCACTTTTGTGCAAAACCAGCAATTTGATGTAAACATTTGGATGTGTGTAAACAATTAGACAATTGTATGTTTGTGAAAACAGTTGCATATTTACAGTATGTAAACAATCGTTTGTTCATGTAGATAATTGTATGCACGTGTAAACAATTGTACATTTGCGGACAATGTTTTTGTGCACAATTGTATGGTTGTGTCAACAATCATGTTTATGCGGAAAAAAAAAAAAGAAAAAAAGAAAAAAAAGCCCTTTCTGTTGAAGCAATTGTACTTTTGTGTACACCATTGGAAGGTTGTGTAAATTGTTGAGGGCGCGTCACACGGGAGCGGCCGGAGCCTCGTCAGCTCTTCGGCCGCTAGCGCCGCGTCGGCCGCCCGGCTATCGATCCGACCGGCTCCTTCTGGGAATCGCGCTCGCCGGCTCCAGTCCAGCAATTGAATAAACAAAATCAAACGTATAAATTAGCGGTGACGGGCGACACGGCGGTGACGTGGTCACCTTGACGCGACCCCGCCCGGCGGCGCGCCCCCGCCTTTTATGGCTATGCGCTTTTCAGTAGCTATTTAAAAAGCAAACGTCTTGAGCCGGAAACGTCTTTTCCCCTGTCAATGTATATTGCTGTCATAAAATTAAAAGACTGGCGTTAAATCCGACATTAAAGGGCGACTTGAAGGCCGGAATTGGCCAGCTGGATCCGTTCGAAAGAGAGCGTCGACATATTTGTTAGTGTTACTGTCGCGTGGGGCGCTGCCCCGTGTGACGCTAAAACCACTTTGCTCCAAATTTATTGCAACTAAGCAATATGTCTTGAAATAGAAAAATGACAATTTTAGGTTAGAATTTGGTTTTCTTTCTAGAACATTGGTTTTTTTATATATATATAATAAAACAGATTATTTTTCCTATGGATACACAACTTCATATCTTGGAAAAAAATCAGGCAATTTCGGATGATTACATTTGTTACAAATATTTTGAAGAAGAATTTTCCCACAATATTTTTTTTCCTTGAAAATATTCTCCAAAAATTGACCTTTGTTTTCCGGAAACAAAAGTGCAGTTTCATTCTCATTACATTGTTATTTTGCTTTCGTAAGAATATCCACCTTTTTCTACTTTAAAAAGTAATCATTTAATTCTCATAAGATTACGATTTTTCTTTCGTAAGAATATCCATTTTAAAAATGATTTATATATATTAAAAAAATGATTGACTTCATCTTGATACAAGTCAACTTCATTCCATTAAGCTTGACTTTTTAATTAAAATGAAAGAATAACTATCATCTTAATTCTCTGAATGTTATGATTTTTTTTAGCTTAATTTCTTTTTAAAGACATGAAAGAATTGTAAATACATACTTAAAAAAAACTAAAAAGGATGAAATGATTGTTTTCTTAAGATTTTGGAGGAATGTGCATTTTCTTTTTCTCAAAAACGTAATCCCCCCGCCCCCTAAAATATGTTTATGTTCTCTTGAAAATATACAACTTTTCCTTTCTAAAAAAAAATTAAAAATTAAAAAAAAATACCAACTTCATTCCGATAAGATCAAAAATGAAAAAAGCCACCTTTTTCTTGAACGATTTATTTTTTTTTTTTTAACTTTTTCCCTTGATAAATTTGGACGTTATTCTATTACGATCACTTTTTTTTTCTGGAAAATGTACATATTTGTACAGACGGACAGACACTCTTCATGAGCGTCACAGTCCCCAGCGCAATAAAAAACAGGGAACATGTATGAATTATGTATTTATGATACAGGTGGCTTTATGTTTATGGGCACGTTGATCAATAAGCCATCTTTAAAATCCATCTTCCTGCTTCCAATGTCGACAAAAAGACGCCACTTCAGCCCACTTCGGACCCTCGGGGCGTCTTTTTTCTCATCACTGTGCTGACTCGCTGCGAGGGTCCCGAAACGCCGAGTCAGCACTTCGGTCCAAGTCAGCGCACTCGCTGACTCGCTGACAAACAAAACACGCAGCGGGCTTTGCGCTGAGGCGTTACTGGACCCGCTTTGGGCTGTTTGTCCATGAATGGATGGAAGTCATGAAATTGAGAATAAAACACTTGTGATATTCTTCTGTAAATGATTTGTTTGGGGGTGGAAAAGACATTGTCTAGTTTGAGAGAGAGAAATCAATACAATGAGAATATATATTTAAAAAGTCAAATCAAATGCATGTTTTTGGGATGTGGGAGGAAAACCGGCGTGCACCGGAGAAAACCCACGCAGGCACGGGGAGAACACGCAAACTCCGGGATCGAACCCCGGTCCTCAGAACTGTGAGGCAAGATGTGCTAACCGGTAATCACATTCTTTCGAAAGCATCGACATTCTCCAAAAAGACTGTTGAAATGCCGAGCAATTTGTAACGTCTTTTCGGCTGACACGTTCGAGAGGAATTCATTCGTTCAGCCATTGAGCCCGTTTTATGAATGGCTCCGCCTTGGTCAAATGTCATATGCAAGGCTTTGTTTACCATGAGAATGGTGAAAAGGTCGAAATGAAAACCCGTCACTTGGCTCCACCAGTGGCTCACGCGTAGACAAGCCATTGTCTTGTCTTGCTGTCTTTTTTGTGCTTTGGCGTGTAACACAGTCACAATGAGGCAACGTCTATTCAGGCGATGACGGCAAACGTATCGATTGCGTGATCAATAAGCAATCACCATCGACAAACGACAGAGCCCCATTCGCAGGGGGTCTTTATTCGGGAAACCCGACATTTTGCACTCAAGCAAACTGGCTCGATTGACTGAAGATGGATTTTAAGAAAACCTTTTTTTTTTTAAAAAAAAAAAAAACATACAAAGCGGCTTGAGTACATCGGGATCATCCGAAATGGAAACACAAGCAAGGCCTTGGGTTGACAGTAAACGGACATTTTATGAATTGAATTATCCTCTGAGTCCGATAGGAAAGCTTAGAAAAGGTGGAGGAGAATATGAAGCTTGAAGTGAACCATTTTACCGCTAATTCGGCACAAATGAATGAAAAACTCATGAACAACAACATGCTAAAAAACAGCAAGCTGGACAAGCTGCAGTGGGGGGAACATTCATTCCAAAAAATGTTGCCATATTTGTCATTTTTTAATTTTATTTCACATCATTTAATTGGATTTTATTTTGTATTATTTTACTCCAAAGAAAGTCCCAAGAGCTGTATTCATTTCTAATTAGACCATTTTGTGGCTGGTTGGCGAGTTATTTTATATTTAAATTTTAAATTGTATTTTATATACAAATTGTGGTTAAGGAGCGAGTACATTATATATAAGATCTATTAAAACTATTAATGCTGAATTAAGAGTATAAGATAACTAATTCAATTGAATAAAATCTCTCAATCCTTTGGAATCTTTGTCCCTTGAGGATTCCCTCGCGTTGCCGTCGAGGCCAGGCCGCCGCCGCCGCCGCCGCCGCCGCCGCCCTTCATCTTTGCGAGAGCCGCCGTCCTCCCTGCACCCTTGGGCCACCGTGACGGACGCCTCGGGGAGTCGGCGACCGACGGGCCGACTCCCTCGTCGGCGCTTTGCCGTCGTTGTACGGCGGCGGGGGGCGGCCGTAAACGGCAATGTCACTCGGCTCTTTATTGTCCCCGACATCAATTTGCTTGCCGCCTGTCTTTTGTGAACATCGCTTCCACTTCATAATCCCATCTTCCCATCTTCCCGTGCCGTCATTTGCGCTTCAAAGTCATCGGAATGCATTGATTTGGCTTTGTTTGCGTGTGTGCGGTCATTAGACGTTCTGCTTTCGGCTAAAAGCTAATGACGTTGACATCTGTTTTGTTCAAATCAATTGAAATGTCTCTATAGTTATATTTTTAATTATTTGTATTTGTCATGGCAGAATGGTAGAATAGTCGGTATCATGTCTGCCTCACACTTCAGAGGTTTTGGGTTTGAATCCTGACTCCGGCATGAACGGATTGTTTTGGTTTAAGGTTACGCCCTTCTAATCTCCTCTTTCGCCGGTTAAATGCATGCTCTGTACGGTTTAAGTCTGGCGGGATAGACTGCAGACCTGGTTGTTTAAAAAAGACACTGATTCAGTGTTTTGGTCAAAGTAAGACCAAGGTTTTTGGTCAGTTTGTCAACACAAAGCCAAAGAAAAATCACATCACATGTCGCGGTAAATTGCATTTTCTGTTCTGTTCTGTTGTCGACCTTTCGTCTGTTTGCCATCACCAAAAAAAAAAAAAAAAAAAGAGTCAAAGTAAGCTCCATTTTTGCGAGGTTGAAAAGTAAAAAAAAAAAAAAAAAAAAACTACTGCAAAACCAAAGAAAGAGCAAATATGTGGAGTTAATCCGATCAGTAATTCTCAAAGTGTGGTATGCATGCAGGTGGTACATGGGCTCCCTCTAGTGGTAGATGAAAAATGACAGTCTCCAATGTTCAAAATGTGCATAATGTTATTTGCGGGGGGGAGGGGGGGGCTTAAATTGAACTTTGAATGCAGTACAGTACAAATATGAAGTACAGTTCAGTTATATTTAACTTTTAAGTGCAATACCTTTTACAACTTGGTTTTCAAACGTTGATTTCGGTACAATTGTGATTGAACCTGTATGCAATTGCATCATTCAATTGTTTATTTTTTTCTGTATTTAATCTTAGCGTTAATGTTCCAACTGCGCATCGTGTTACAGTGGCTTACAATAATATTAACCGTACGTTTTAGGAATTGGTTTTGTCGCACAAACGACGACTACGCTACTGCGTTGAAATGTTTGTCACGGTGGTACTCGGCGAGCCAAGTCATTTGATTGATTTGGCCACGTTAGCCTCCGCTTGTTAAACGTAATTAACGTAGTTGTACTGCACCGAGCAGCCCAAAGCCTTCTTACGGCGCAGCAGGTTCCGCTTCCGAGGATCCGACCCATATTAAAGACGTTTTGTCAACTCGGCCTGTTTTCATTTCCCGTTTTTCCTCTCTCTTGCCGTTCAGTTGAAGTCGCAACGGGAACATTCTTCAGCTGCGGTAATCTCCCGATGTCCAGCGCAACACGTCGCTTATCCGAAGCGCGGCAATGTGGACGAGATTAGGACAGCGGCAACATTAAGAGGAGATAAGACAAACTCATAAAATGGTTGCGTTTCATTTCCGAAAAATAAAGACACGCCCGTTGAGTTACCGCGCCGTTATCGTTCCCGGCGAATTGAAAAGGAAGGCGGCAGGGAGGCGGCTACGGCCCCTGGCGGGGTCTTCGGGGAGAGACAGCGAGAAGGACGTTTTCGTTACCGCAACCTGCTCCATAATTCAACGCGTCTCCCGTCCCGCGATACTCCTGACCTGACTTTGGAAGCGCAGCTCGCATGAATATTTCGCAGCGCAAACACGTCGAGCAAACACCTCTGGAAAAGTTCTCACAAACACACCGTGGCGAGCTTTCGCACCACAGCAGGCAGGAAGAAGTCCAAAGATTGACGTAATAATAATGAGGGGGGGGGGGGGGGGGGGGGAAGCTCCAAATATTGATTTTTTTTTGGGGGGGGGTTATGAAACACCTCACAGTTGGAAAGTTCTCACAAACATTCAGGAGAAACTCAAAGATTGATGCAACAACACTGACGTAAGCCACAAATGTAGATGTTTTTGTTAGCGCTCCCATAAACAGTGGCGTTACACGGCTTTGTTTATCACCACAGACAAGTCAAAAACAAAAACAACAAAAAAAACAAAAAAAAAACCTCTCTGAGTTGGAAAGTAGCAGGAAACTGGGAAAGCAGCCTTCAGGAATACGCAAAAGTGGATGTAATGATACTGAAATAAGGGCACGTTGCTTTCTCCACAAATCCAGATGTTTTAGTGCCATTTACCACAGAAGCTGCAACACCTGGTCGGAGGCGTCATCACACCTACGAGGCGGAACGAAGACAATCTCCAAGATTGAAGTAACAACACTGATAAAAGCTCGCAGAAAATGGTTGCTCTTTGTTCCCACTCACATTTAGAGTGCGTTCGCCGGATATATTTATCAGTTGGAACGTTCTCAAAAACTCCAGAAAGCCTTCGCGGATGTTCAAAAAATGAATGGAATAATACTAAAAAAGGGGCCAAATTTGTCTCAAATAATGACATTTTGCTTATAGTTGCCATACTGTGTACAGTGAGGAATACTGTAAATACTGATAGAAATAAAGGCTACATTTGTCCCAATTCAAGATGTTTTCTCTTTTACATTTCTCATATACAATAATGCATGACCTGCTATTATTTACCATCATAAAGGCAGATACAAAACACAAAAGTTCTCACAAACATGGGCAGGCAATTAGGACCAACTCCAATATTGATGACCTTTTGTCCGTAGCGTCATGAAAACATGGATGGGAAAGTTCTAAAAATGGGCACGCGTGCAGAAGTGAATTGAATTATACGAAAGGAAAATACGGACATTTGATGAGCTCTGCCATCCGCCGTGTGACGCATTACCTGATTTTATTAACGATCCTTACCATCCATCCTAATTTACAATATGCACGCGCAGCACGTTCGAGTTGGCACGGACCAAAAAAAAAAAAATAATAATAATAATGTTTTTTTTCAATCAACTAAGTCAACAAAAGTGAGCGGCGGAAAAGCTGCGAGACAATTTGATGCAAATTTGAGGAATTCAAACAAAATCCGGACTTTTTGTCCTCACTGCGCACGTAACGTTCATCAGGCAGAAATGAAACAAGTTCAAGTCACGTTCGGCCGAAAATATCTTCGTGTACTCGTTCAGCTACAACTTGCACAAATGCGAAATGCTCTGCTTTTGTGTGTGCGTGCGTGCGTGCGTGCGTGCGTGCGTGCGTGCGCACGTTCTAGCACATTTCGAAAGTCAATTAGAGGGCGCGCATTCAAAAACGGGATCTCCCACTCAACACGCGTCTTCGTTGATTTGAGGCTACGGAAGAGGATTATGAATAAAGATCATCTCCCTTCTGAAGCGCGCGCACACACACACACACGCACACGCGTTTGTAGACAATGGTTTTTGTAGGTTTTGACTTCATGAATCAGGCTTTTTGTTTTGTTTGGTTTTTTTTTGGCACAATCTGTGTATTTTTGTGTTGTTGTTGTTTTTTTTTTTTTGGGCACGAGCGCACATCGAAGAATCAGCGAGAGAAAAGAAGTTTTTTGATGGAGGTCAAATGCCATTCGGATGCAAATGTCCCCGAGAAGGTTCGCTTCTTTATCTCGACGTCCGATTGAATTTGAACTTTAAAGCCTACGTCCACTATATTTAATCCGTGTGTGTATTCCTAAACGCTCCTCAATTGTGAGCTCCATTTCCCCAAGCCCCCCCCCCCCCCCCCCCCCCCCGCTTCCCATTTGAGATATTGTCGATGATCCGTCTATTCTGCCAAGTGGCCGCTTTTAAATGGATGCTATTTAAGCTCTTTCATTTGTCAATCAGTCTGAAGGGTCCGTCTGTAATTGTCGGCGTCGCCTCCCGTGCCCGGTGCGCCGCCCGGCATTTTTGCATGTGAAAGGGATGTTTGAGAGACGGCGTGAACGCTGAGCGAATGGCAAAAAAAGAAAACAAAAAATCCCTTTGTCTCTGTCCTCGGTGCGTCAATCAATGAGGAAGAGAAGGGAGATGAGGGTCAACTCTGAAGGTAGTCGGCTTTCAATTGTGTTATACGGATTATATCTACACAGTAAGTAAGGACCAAGTGCAAAACAAATACAAAATAAAATGCCCGTAATTGACGCTCTCTCAAAATGTTTATAATTGTCTGACCAGACAAAAGTCCTTCAAGACGTCACAAAAAGCAAACAACTTCGGTTACATCTTCTTCCTAAACTCTTTTTCGAAGATCCTCGAGACATGAGTGATGCAATGCATACAACAATCCGCCGACTAAGCCGTGCAATAGGCAGCCATAAATCAGCATTTCCTTTGTGGCCGACCAGTTCTTCTGCACCGAAGAATTACAGCTATCCATTTTGAACACAAAAAGGCTTCCTTAAATGTAGCTACCTTAACTAGTTTCCCTCGTTATTGTGACCAAAACAAAAAACAAAAAACAAGACTTTCAATCTCGAGGCGACATAATTCCACACGGCTCCCGAAAATGGAGGAAAAGGCGGAGTTTTACACTTCTCAGTTAATTCATGCACCCAAGACAGTTAATGGATTTGTTTCAGCTATTTTCAACACTTTCAATTGGTCAAAGATGTGTAACAATAATGTACAATGTGGGATAAACCCATAAACAGAAAACATGGAGGCGTGGTAAACCTTTCCAGGAGTGGCCGGCGAACAATATTTAACCTAAGAGCACAGGGACGCTCATCCAGGAGGCCACAAAGGAACCTAGGACAACTTCTAAAGAACTGCAGGCCTCTGTTAAGGTCAGTGTTCATGAAGCGACAATAAGGAAGAAACCGCAGGGCAAAAATTGAATGGACGAAAGAGTTCCAATACGAAATCCACTGCTGACCAAAAGGAACAAAGGCTCGTCTAAAAAAAAAAATAATAATAATAATAATAATAATAATTCTGAATGATACGTAGGACTTTTGAGAGAGAGAATATTCTATGGACTAGAAGAAAAAAAAAAAGAAACATCAAACCAACACACGGTGGCTGCTGGTGTGATGCTCTGGGGCTGCTCGTCTCCTTCAGGACCTGGACGATTCGCTGAGGTTGAACGAGCCATGAATTCCGCTCGTCACCAGAAAATCCCGAAGGGGAATCTTCGGTCATCATCATGTGACCTCGAGCTGAAGCGCACTCGGGTTCTGCAGTAGGATCACGATCCACGACGGTTTTAGAGTGGCCTAGTCAAAGTCCAGACGTGAATCCGCTTGAAATGCAGTGTCGTGACCTTGAAAATCCTCCATTTTTGCTGAATTCAAACATTTGTGCAAGGAAGAGTGGGCCGAAATATCTCCACAGGGATGTGAGAGTCTCATTGCCAGTGATACAAAACGCTTGATATCAGTTGTTGCTGTTGTGTTTTGGCCCAAAAAAGTCCTTAGGTTTAGGGGGCCATTACTTTTTCCACACAGGTACATCTAAATAGTTTGTTTCCCTTAAAATCAACATTTCAAACCTGCATTTTATGTTTACTTTGGTTGTCTCTCTGATATTTACATTTGTTTGATGATATTCAACATTAAAGCGGGGAAAGCATGGGGACAAAAAGAAGAATTTGAAAAGGTGGGCCAATACCTTTTTTGCCGCAACTGTGGCTCCTATCTGACACAAGGCTCTCAGTCAAGATGTACAGGTATCACTTCAACATAGTTCCTCGGCGCCGACTGGAGGCAGCGCAATCATAACAAGTCGTCGACTAGGCGTGTGTGCTCAAACAGCTGCAACACGAATGCTTTCCTTAAGGGAGGGAGGGATGTGAAGAGGAATTCATTTGTGGGATGACACTGCTGCAGCAGTCCCACAGCACAAAGCCCTCCAGAGGGATGCTCAGGGGATGGTGTGTGTGTGTGTGTGTGTGCGTGTCTGAGTGTGCGCAGGGGCGGGGGGGGGTTGGGGGGGATCGACTGAATAAGAATCAGGGTTCGGCGCCGCAGAGGTGCCCGTGTCGCGTCTCTATGGAAATCAATAAACTGCGCTGCCCGTGCGCGACGCAGCATTTCAATTTAAATGTCATTCGTTGCATTTAAGCGCAATGCTGTCAAATTTAGTGGCCTTTTTTTTTTTTTTTTTTTTTAATCGTTTTATTCATGCAAGAAGTTAGAGCAAAAAGGAGAGTGTGTGCGGTTTTAATTTGGAGTGATGGATTCAAGTGAGCTTTGCAAGACAATTGTTGTGAGGCTCTGTTTCGTCAGGCTGTTGTTTTACTTTATCAATAGCGCACCAACTAGACGAAAGAAATGTGTGTTTCGGGTCCCGGAAAAAAAAAAAAAAAAAAAAAAAAAAACAGCAGCGGCGGCAGTGGGCGCATCAGGCTCCAGGTGAAATCCCATTGGATGCACGTGAAGCTTCTTTTTAGACAAAGGCGCTCAAGTTCAGGTCGTCCAATTTCGAGCCTCAAAGCAAAAATAGGAAAGAAAAATGACAAAAACAAGAAGAGAACAACAGCAGCGGCATCCTCGGACACACGGAGGAGTGAATAAATAAAAAGCAGCAGAGTGATGCTAATAAAACAAATGCCACGCGCTCCCCGAGCGGATTCCGCATCATTAAACGGCGGCCCGGGGGCGGATGGAGTGTGATGAGGAAGTGCCGTCTCCTGGCCCCGCCGTGTAATTAAATGGTGGCAGGCTGGAAGACGATAAGAGACCCCCCAACCCACTCCCGGGATACGGGGGGAATTGTTGGAAGCAATAAACAATAAGGTTACTTGTGGGCGAAGCCACATTTTCTGCCCAAGCGAGGAAGGCTGACAGGTTGCTTGTTTTCTCATGCAAAAAAAGTGAGTCCTCGCTGTTACGACACCTGGGGTCTCCTTCCCGGCGGGACGTGGCCCGGGACACCTCGCCAGGGGCACGCGGGAGGCTTCCTGACCCGACGCCTGAGCCATCTCATCTGCGGGCTTTACTCTGAGCCCCTCCCCTCCCTCTAACCGCCGAGGGCAGGATCTCCCGGAGAGGGCGCGCTACCCTTTTCCGACTGAGGCTCACGGGCTGAGATTCGGAGGAGCCGACTCTCGTTTCTCGACACTTCACACTCGGCCGCCCGCCGCTCGCTTCAGTTGAACATCGCAGCCCGGTGAACCGACAGAACCTCGTCAGGCCACCGAACCAGACCTCCTCAACGTCCGAGCTAACCCGGAAAAATTCCGTCCGTGAATAAACAGTCCAACCCTCACTGGAAAGGAATCGGATTTATTGCCGACCAAACTCCCACGGCGCTTGTACAAGCCCAATTCCAATGAAGTTGGGACGTTGTGGTAAACATCAATAAAAAGAGAATACAATGATTTGCAAATCATGTTCGACTTATATTTCATTGAATACAATACAAAGACAATATATTTCATGTTCCAACTAATAAACTTGATTGTTTTTAGCAAATAATCATGAACTTGGAATTCGATGGCTGCAACACGTTCCCAAAAAGCTGGGACAGGCGGCGAAAAAGACCAACTGGCCTGTAGCAAAGGATCCCGTAGTCCCAGAGAACAACCCGACTTCACAGGTCGGTTAACAAGACCCCGAGACACTTAAACTCTGACACTGATCTGTGTCGGGATCTGAAGTCTCAGATTTGAAAGTGATGATTCTCAGTCCAGGTTGCAAACCTTGAAGGTCACGGCCTGGTGAAGCCATCAGAACCACATCACCTGCAAAAAGCAGAGACCCAATATTGAGGGTACCAAACCAGAACCAGTCAACGCCTCTGATGTACCTGGACATTCTGTCCATGAAGAATATCAACGGAATTAACGAGGACAGCTTTGGGGCAGTCTAACACTCACTGGAAGCGAATCCCACTTAGTGGTGGCGATGCGGCCCAAACTCCGAGACCAGTTCTATCGGACCTGATCGGTCCATATCAGGCTCTTTACATCCCCGCATTCACCCTGCAGGAAAACCTCGTGAAGCTGCTAATCCGCAAAAAAAAACACACTGCTCATCCTGAGTCTGAGAATCAAATGTCTGACCTTGCTCTCCTGGACTCCCGGAACAGACCGGTTGTTACGATCCTCCTATAGCAAAATACACATTTTCCACCCTGATCTGCCAATCAAGACACCCAAGACAACATCCCGAAAACCTGATTAACTCTCATCTGCCCCCGAGGAACCTTAGCAATCTCACCCCCAGAGGAAGGACGACCCACCACCACAGAGTCCAACAGTGACGTTTTAGAGCGTTTTGCGCAGTGCGGTTCAACATCGAGAACATTTAGGGTCATATTTCAATTCGACGTTTTCATCTGTAAAGAGCTTTCGTGTGGTTTTGGCCAAGCGGGCCGTTAGATTGGTTTGGATGCCAGATAAGTGCGGACGTACCTTGAAAAATGGCAGCGGCTCGGCGCCGTCATGCCAAAAATCCGACTTTGTGCTTCATTTTTACCGGCTTTCGCTTCAAGTTGGATCAGCGGCCGACGACCTTCAGCCGTCGGCAGAGACAATAGTGCTGACTCGGCGAGAAGAACCGAGTGATCGCGATGTACGACGCTCCGTCAGCGTTAACATGAAACGGCGGTTCAGTTGGCGTGTGTGCGTGTGCGTGCGTGTGTGTGTGTGTTTTCAGCTTGTCTGCAACAATCCTGCGACGGTCCAAAGTGTCAAGCGTGGTTCTGACAGAACATTTGTAAGGAAGGCGGCCCGGCAGAGGAACATCCGTCGACCCGCGGGCTCCGTTTTGGCAGCTCGGGTTATAAACGTCACCTCGGCCGTCTCGCGCGATCGCTCCTGTAATTTAGAAAGGTCAGCGCGGCTCCTGTGCAATTCAAGGCTCTCGTCGACGCCGTATTAACCACATATTTAATCACCCTCAGGCGAGGGAGAGAATTGCGAGCGCACAGCAATGAAAGGCAATCTTCCTGTCACACTAAGTAGAGGCGAGGCCATTTTCCTTAAAGGGAATTACTTTCATAGCTTTTTGGGGGACTTATTATTATGATTTATCCTCACCTTGACTAAAAAGAAAACAAAAACGGACAAGTCAAGAATTTGTGTTTAGCAACTTGTGTGATGTTGCAGCGCATGTGTACCAACTTCATTACGGTTGTTAGTTGTGCTTCAAATCTTAGCAATGGCCTCATGGTGTTCAATAGGCAATATTTGAATTGAAGTCCTCGGAAGGAGCACAGAAACTCAAAATCACGATTATGATTTCAAAAGAGGGTTCCAAGCCAGGGTTACGGTTTCGGACAACGGTTAGGGGTTTAAATTAGGGTTTCAAGCCCAAGTTTGGGTTTCAAGATTGCATGCCGGGGTTTCATGCCACTGTGAGCGTTTCAGACGAGGGTTAGGGTTTCAAAGTAGGGTTTCATGTCAGGGTTAGGGTTGCAAGACAAGGGTTAGCGTTTTACAGTAGGGTCTCTATCAAGGGATGGTTAGGGGTTCAAAGTGAGCTTTCACGCCGGTGAGGAGAGTTTGAAACTCGTTTTTTAACAACAATGTTAGGGTTCAAATGAAGGCTTCACGCCAGGGTTAGTGTTTCGGACATGGGCGAAGGTTTTAGATCAAGGTTTCAAGCTGAGGAGTTTCAAGCTTGGCTTTGGGTTTTTCAAATTTGGGTTACAAGCCAGGGTTAGGGTGCCGTGCTCGGGTTAGCGTTTGAAACAAAGGTTAGGTTTCAAGCTTGGGTTAGGGTTTTAAAGTAGGGTTTGGATGCAGGTTTAGGGTTTCAAACTAGGGTGTTAATGCCAGGTTTAGGGGTTTCAAGTTCAGATTCCTCAAACAACTCCATGGTTCTTGACGAGAAACCGTAACATCCAGAGTTGGCATCTGTGCAAAGGTGCCGACTAATCCGAACGTGTTTCCCAAAAGCTTCTTGCGGGTATTAAGAGCATTTGGCTAAAAGCTCAAACCACAGCCTTTCCAAGCGCAACATCATCCCGTGACGCCATCAGACTGCCAGAGAACCAAAACGGACGACGCTTATTTATTCACGTTTGGCCAACGGTGTCCCGCACTCGCCGGTCAGACAAGCGTGCGTACGATTGGAAGGAGGACGGAGGCGACACGCTGGTGCGCGAGCGAGACGGCGGCCATCTTACCTGCCACTAAGGGAGCCTCTTGACAGGACACCAGCTTGAGGAGGACCAACGCGACGAGGGCGGGCGTGGCCCCCGAGCGCGTGCCGCGCATGCTGCCGCTCACTTTGACGCCATCCCACGGCATCGGTCTGAGGAGAGAAGATGAAACGCAAATACGTGAAGCGCCTGCATCGGCATCGTGACGAACTGGCGAGAGGAATGGTCGCAACCCTTCGAAAGGGAACCACTATCCCGTGTACGCAGAAGAGGGAATGAGTGCAAGAAACAGCAAAGCGCAAAACGTCAGCTGATGCACGCAAATGTTTGCACTCGACACCCCAATACTCTCCTCCAAACGTTGATGCTATTTGAAATTAAAATGGCAAAGCGATCGACCCTTTTGCTGCTTTTTCTTGGGAGGCGAGGACACCGACACACTCTCATTCAGTGCCTTTACCTCCCGTCTTATCTGAGGCTCCTCAGCGGACCCCTCCTCTGTCTTGAGACCACCGAACGGCTCTCCGGCCAATCTCGTCGCGTTCCGTTCGCACAATCGCTCCGTTTGCACGGGACGACGACGAGCAAACTGTTGGTACTGAAGACTCCGTCGGACCGAGTCATCCTGTGGTTTTTGCCGATAATCCCGACAGATGATCAATGCGGGCTGCTGCTGCGGGGGATCTGATAAATATCCAATTACCAGGCAGGAGATGCCTGCGACAAGTCCACCGCGGTGCTGTTTGGATAGGAAAATCAAGTGTTCGGCCTCGAGATGAGAGTTAGGATTCGGGGTGAGAGGGTTTTGGGAATCGGGGGGAATATTTACGAGCGTGATGACTAAATGTTTGGGCTAAGATTAAGGTTAGAGGTTATGGCGTAGGCTTGGAGCATTGCAACAAGTGGTTATAGAAGTCAAACTGCACTGCAACGAGTCGCGTTTGGTCTGCCGACGATCACAGATAAAAGATTGATACGACGCCTGCGCTCGAGGAATCGTAAATACGGATCAGCAAACGGATAGCCGATCAATCGTGAAAGGAAATGAATGTTTTACGGTACTAGTTTCCCGGCGGTTCAGCGGCAGAGGAACGAAAGGCCGTTATTGTCTCATTATCTGACTCCACGGTCGCGTTGAATTGATCGAAGCCAATTACGACGGCGGTGACAAGAAGCAGCGAGGCTGCCGGGCTCCTTCCCACGAAAGGCTGAAGAAGAATCCTGCAGAGACGCATTTCGATTTCCCGAGCACTCCAAAAGTTGCACATTTTCACGGTGACGGAGGACAGACACAACACAAATGTTCTGTTCTCCCAGCGGGCAAAGGTTGCCGCTTTACCTCCGAAAACAAAGGTGGGACCGCGGGGAGTCATGAGTGAACCAGCTGAGCGTGAACTCAACGTGACCTGCGATAGCCACTTCTCCTCTGACACTTAAATCCGCCACACATCCACCTCCCGCTTCTGCCATATCCACGGCATAATGCGGCGAACGCCTGACCAACTACACACCCTTACCTTTCGTCTCGACTGCGAGGCAGAGGTGCTAACCGCTTTTTTCACCATGCCGCCTCTTATTTTTCGACCCTTACTCATTTTCAAAGGAGAGCTGCGTCGGTAAGCTTATCCCCAACAGTACCAGACTTGAATGCTTAACCTGAAACCATAAGATTTGTTTAAAATGACAACCCTCGCTGCAAACTAAACCCTAAGCCCGGCTTCGAACACTAATTCGAAAGCCGAACCCCAGTTTGAAACCTTCATTTGAGACCCTAACTTGAAACAACTCATTCTGGCTTGAAACCTTCATTTGAAAGCCGAACCTCAGTTCGAAACTCTGGCTAGAAACCCTGATTTCTAACGTTAACCCAAGCTTGAAGCCTTCACTGGAAACTTGACCTTTGGCTTCAACCACTAATTTGCAAACCTAAAACCTGACATCCAACCCAACCGTGGTTTGAAACCGTTATTTGAAGCCGTCAGCGCAAGGCCAAATTCGAACGCTTGGCAAATAGCTTGGCAAATCGAGGGGGAGAGACGGCCGCTTGCCCAGCGCTCGACGTCGCGCTGTCGCCTTTTGATGGATCGTTCCCGCGTCCCCTCGCTGTGTGCTCCGCGTGTCACCGTGGTAACTCCCTCCTCATAAAAACGCCAACGCCGGATTAAGCGTCGCGCATCCGTAGTGCATTACGCCCACCGCCCCTCGCCGCTTCGTTACAATAAAAGGATTAACCCGCCTCGCCGCTGTAAAGCGATCGGCGCAGGGCGGCCCCCGCGTGCGACTCGACCGTCCTTCCCCCTTCGAGCGTAAATCATCGCTCGCGGGCGGCAGGCGGCGGGGGTGCGCCGCGCGAGCACCTTATTGCAGACACAAAAACGACGAGCCATTAGGACGCCCTGCAGTTGACTAACTGAGCAAATTCCTCGTGTGTCTGTCATTGCGTGACAAGAAAGTATGTCATTTGTCATCCATTACTGGTAATGTGTTCAAAATGAGCTGCTTTTGGCAATTGACATTTGAAAACTAGCCACAAGAACGCACTTCCCCCTTCTAACGACGACGTTTTGGAAGACGCCCTGGTTGGAGACCCTCACTTGGACTTTGAACACTAATTTCAAATCCTAACGCTCGAAAACCTAATTCGCATCCACACTCCTAACTTGAAACACTAATCCTTGTTCGACACGCTGCTCCTGTCTTAAAACCGTAATTCGAAACCCTCGCCTGGTTTGAAACACTGATTTGAACCCCTGCGTCGGAATACACGGAAAATTGCCATATTGGAAAAGCGCCGTTGAAATGTAAACCGAGCCAATATTTCATCCGCTTCCATTAGAATCCGACATTGTTTCCAAAAGGCCCTCGGTCTCGATCACTCGCGGCACGACGGCGAGCGTGATCCGTGAGAAATTAAAAGCGGATTATTTCCAGCGGGGATATCCCCACCCTCGCTCGGCGGTGACGGATTAGCGCGCGAACCGGCCGCCGCCTAAGTGGCTCCCATCGAGGGCGCCATCTCTGACAACTGGCCGTTTATTTGAATAAATGCCCGCCCCGCTGCCTACGGGCCAGACGGATGACTCTTTGGTTTTTGGCCTGCGGTCTCGTCATCGCGCTGTTGCGCATCGCCGCGCTCATCAAACACACAACATACATCATGCCAAAATGTATTTGTATTAAACGACGGCGAGCGGATCAACAAAAGTATGAAGGGCACAGGGAAGCTCGGCCGAAAGCCGAACCCTGGCTTCAAACCCGAATTTGAAACCGCAACGAAGCCCTTACCCTGTGGCGAAAACTTTACATTTAACTAACTTTAACAGTTAAGCCCTAACACGAATTTGAAACCCCAATTTCAAATCAGAACCCTGTCTTGAAACCCAAATTTGAATTCTTAACACTGGCTTGAAGCCTAACCTTGGCTTGAAACCTTGACTTTGACCTCAAACGCAAATTGAAAATCCCCACCACTGTCTTTGAGCCCCTAATTTGGAACCTTAGCCGTGACTTGAAACCCTAACTCTGGTTTAAACCCCTAATCTGAAACCCCGACACGGCACGAAATTCCAGTTTAAAGTCGCTGTCAGGTTTCCGCATGGAGGCAAGCAGCCGCCGTGAATTCTTCAGTGCGCAGGGGGGGAAAAAAAACAGCAATTGTGCATTCTTAAATAAAAGCCAGGAGAGATTCTACAAGCTGCAGGGAGGAGAAACGAGGCGTTATTTCAGGATCACCTCTCACACACACCCTCGCAAAAAATACCAGATTTTTTTTTTCACTCACACACACTACTGAAAGGCTCTCACAGGCACCGCTGAAACACTCACACACTACTGACTCAAACTTTCCCCCACTCACATGCGCTACAGAAACGCTTGACACCACTGAAACTGCTGATTGTTTCACTCACATATACTATGAAATGCTCTCATACACGCGACTTAAACACTTTCAAACACACGACTGAAAAGCTTTCAGACGCACTACTCAAATCCTACTGTAGTATATGAGCACGTGAAAATCTTTTGATATTACGAGTGTATTTCAGTAGTGTGTGTGAGAGCATTTCAGTTGTGCATGTGAGAGCGTTTGAGGCGTGTACAACATTGAAAACAGTGCGTACGAAAGTGTGAGTTGCGCATGAGGGCATTTCAGTAGTGTGTAGGAGAGCACTTGACTAGCGCGCATGGGAGCGTTTCAGTAGTGCGTATGAGAGTGTTTCAGTTGTGTGTGTGTGCGCGCGAGAGATTTCATCGTGAATAACTGTACGCCCCGCCCGGGTCCTCATAGCCGAATTTCCGCCGCCCAGCGTGTGCGCGGCTCGTATTAATCACCGAGCCACTCGGGCAAATGAAATGCCAGCCGATAATCCCTTCATCATCGCTGCGTTTCGAGACTCCGAGACTCCAAAGACCCGACACCGGGCCCAGATAAAAGGTGACATCAGCAAATGGGGACGCTAATCGCTTGAAATTCCAAGCGTACCTTAATGCAGCACAGCAAACCACGCGACGTCGCTCTCTTCTCTTATTGGTCGCAAGAATGTAAACAGGAAGAGCCTTTGCTGGATAGACTAACAATTTAAGACTAACCCTAACCACATGCCTTGAAACCCAAATCTTGGGTTTCCACCAAAAATGTGAAACCCCAACCCTCGCTTGAAACCCTATCCCTTCCATGAAACTCGAATTAGCAACTTTAAACCCTAGTTGGAAACTCTTAACTTGAAAACCTAACCCTGGCTTGAAACCCTAACCTTGACTTCAAACACTAATATGAAAACTTAACCATTGTTTTCAGAACCCTGACCCGAGTTTGAAACCCTAATATGAAACCCAAAGCACTGTTCGAAACCTAAAGCCCAGTTTGAAAAACCCTAATTTGAAAGTATATTTATTATTGTGAGCCACTTTAACATTATCCGCAGTTTAAACATTAACACTGTCCCTGAATTTAATATATTGAATATACTGTGAGTCAAATAAATATGGTATCGAATTTTATGTTTTAAAAATGTTCTAAAAGACTAAATACAATTTTGTTGCGCTTTCCTGGAGGGTTGCAATCTATTCCAGAATGCTGCTTAAAAAAAAAAAAAAAATATATATATATATATATATATATATATATATATATATATATATATATATATATTTCCGCGGCTTCTGACAACTACAAGTGAGACTTTCACGCTCTGGCAACTCGCCGACAAAGATGAAACGAGCGATACGAGACGTGAAGAGCATGCGAGGTGGAGCGAAGATTACCCCGGCCGAGTCTAGACGGCGTAGGAGGGGGGGGGGGGGGGAACAAGATAACGAGAAGTCGCAAGGTTTGTTCTGCGAGAAAGGGGGCCGCGCTTCAACAAGCCGCTGACGAGGCAAACGTCGGCGCATAAGCCCGCCGGATCAACGTACGATTACAACCGAACGTGCGGTGGGAAGTAACAAAGTTCACATACTTAAGTCGGTTTTTCAGGTACCTGCACTTTTCTCGAGTATTTTTTTATTTTTTTCACAGATATTTTTACTTTTGCTCCTTATAGTTGAAAAGAGATATCTGTACTTTGTCCTCCTTAGGTTGTCAAACTAGTTAGTTTTATGACGATATATGCCCAAACAAATCTTGAACCGGGGAGCATTCAGGCCAGCCGCACACCGAGCGACACGGCCGAACGAAACTGAAGTGGACCGTCGCCAACGGCAAGGGATTGCGCGGCGCACGTTCAGCGCCGCTACTTTTGCCAGCTTTGTCAGGGCATCTTCATATTCTATTACAAATAAGCATATTCGTCTCATTAGCTTTCAGTGTGCATACGCTTAATTAAGAGTGGATGCAAAAAAATAAATAAATAAATAGAAAAATCCAGAGATTACAAACGCTGGAGTTCATTAGCATCGTGACAGACAGCGAGTAGCGCGTTGCTTTTTTTTGCACCAATTAAAGAGGACACATTATGGGAAAGTGACTTTTTAATTGCTTGCGTACACACATTCGGGTCTCTGGAGTGGAAGTGTGAAATTCCATCAACGAGCGCGTGTGGAGAGCCGAAGATCAGCCATTTTCCCGTTCTCACAAGCTGCCTGGAACCACGAATCAAATCAGTTCAAACCAGAGCCGCAGTGTTGTTGGAAACACAGATTAGCGTCGTTAGCTTCTGACGGCTGCCACCATCAAGGCATCTAGCATAGCATAGCACCGATACAGCAAAACCCCTTGTTTGTCTGTCTTGGAACTCATTTGAAACCCTATCCCTGACTGAAACCCTAACCTTGGTTTCAAACCCAAATTTAAAATCATCATCCTGGCTTGAAATAGTTTAAAACCCTAACCGTGGATTTAAACACTAATTTGAAACAAAAACAAACACGCTTTAAGAACTACCCCGTCCTGAAGGGCTAAATTGAAATGCTGACCTCAAGCTTGGAACCCTAATTGGAAACCTAATTGGGGAAAAAAAAACAAAAAAAAAAACTACCTGTCTTAAAACCCTACTTGAAAAAATTATCCCCGTCAGTTGAAACCCTCATTGAAAAGCCTAACTTTGGCTTCAAATGCTAATTTTAAAAAGCCTAACCGTGGCTCGAAAGCAAAACCCTAATTTAAAACCCTAACACGTCTGCAGACACGCACACAAAAAAAGGCTTTATCTCACGTGGATCACGAATCCGTACTTTCATTGGCACACCCCGCAGTAGAGGGGGAGGAGCGTCCGGTCGCTCATTTGCACGAGACGGGACCGAGCCGCGAAACCAGCTGATCGGATCTGGAGGGTGATTAGGGTGTTGACTGATTGTCATTTAGGGATAGACCGATAATCGCCGATCATCAACGATGATATTCGGGATTTTGACGCAGAGCGGAATCGGCCCTTTTTTCCTCTCTCTTTTTTTTTTTTTTAAATCATACAGCTGATAAGAGAGCCATTTAAAACGGATCGACTTTAGAGAGCTATGAACTCATTCAAATTTCCAGTTAACTGTGGGAAATATTTTCCCTTTTACTGAAAACGAATATCAACTCAGAATATCGGTTGTCGCCCTCCTTGACCACTAAGAACCGGCAACAACGTATCGGTCGATCTCAAATGGTTATTGTGTTCCAATGCCTGGGAACTGTTTCGTTTTGCGAGGAAACTGTTGCGACGTGTCTCCTTTGAAAAGCCCAAATAAGCCGCGGTCCTCCCACGCCAAACTTATTTCCTGACGAGTTCGCCCTCCCCTCAAGCGCTACCAGCAAAGTCAAATTGGCAATTACCAGCGGCCGCCGACCGCCGCCCACCTCCGTCTTGTTTGCCGCCGTAAATCGGGCCTCGCCCTGATCTACCTGCAGCATGTCATGTGGAGCGTGGCGCGAACCACAGATGAGGACGGAATATTCATGAAAAGAAGATCATATGAGAAAATATTTCAAATTCAAACCAATTTTCTTTGTTTTCTTTTTTTTGAGGCGTTTGGCTAGTTTACGTGCATTTTTCATTTCCTAAAAAAGAAGGCAAACTATTGATGCCGCACTTGCCTGAAAACAAAAGAACCGATAGAAATGAATGGACGAAAAGAACTATAGCACTGGAGTATTCAAACATAAAGTACTCAGCATCACGCAAGTTTCTGTATGTTTCATAACAGTGCTGACATGTTGAAGTGTACCTAATGAAGTGTCCGGTTACTTTTGGGCTGGCATAACAGGGAGTGAGTGAGGTGATGACAGTGGCAAAATAAGAAGTGCAAAAATAGCGGGAGTTCCATCCCACGCTGCAAAAAAAAAATAACAATAAAATACCTTTGAAGCTTTTGCTGCTACGGCTAGGAAGGGAGAAAAACTCATGTCGTGGCCAGCACCGTGTGCCCTAAGACAAAGACCAAACCAGAGACCAAGTCTGCCGTCTTCAAAAATATGAGGGTTCCATCCCATGCTGTAAACAAAAACAAGAAACAAACAAACAAAAAAGCTTTTGCTGCTACGTCTATGAAGGAAGAAAAACTCATGGAGTGGCCAGTCAAATTATGTGGTCTTCCATCCAACACTACAAAAAAAAAAAAAAACACATCATTGAAGCTTTAGTTGCTATGGGTGTATAAGGGGGGGGAAAACTCATGGTGTGGCCACCACCACCCCCTGACACAAAGACCAAACCAAAGATGGTTAGTTAGTGAGTTAACTGAAGTGAAGGCATCAAAATGTGGTCTGTAAAATAGGTGGACTTCCAACCCACATTGCAGAAAATACAAATGAAGCTGTTGCTACTCAAGGGATGAAGGGAGAAAAACTCCTGATGTGGCCGCAACCATCCCCTGACACAAAGACCACGCTCTGGACCTCTGCAAAATGTGTGGAGTTTTTCATTTGAAACCTTAAACTGAGACCCTAGTCCTGGCTTGAAACCATAACTCTATCTTGAAACCCTAATTCGTGACCCTAACCGTCTTGAAAGGCTAATTTGAAATGCTAATATTAAAACTTAACTCTGGCTTGAAACGCTAACCCTGCCTTGAAACCCTAATTTGAAACCCTAGCCCCCCTCACGTTAAACCCAAATTTAAAAGAAAACCACCACCGTGGAAGCTGGGGCTGCAATGGGTACAAGGGGGGGGGGGGGGGGGGGTGTTGACTGCTGAAACCACCCCTGGCTGCTGATCCCCCAAACCGCTTGAGGTCATTCCAAAGCTCATCCGTCTTACTTATACTGCAGTCACAGCTACTACCCTCACCCTCACACTCACGCACACGCACACGCACACACTACTATACTGTATGTGGCAGAACACTAAAGAAGCTCAATAGCGCGAGGCCACTCCCACAGGTCATGGGGTCAAATGGAGCGGTGAGGAAACATTACAATGTCTTTCGAGCGCGTGTGTGTCGTGTGTGATGGAAACAGCAGGGAATTCAAGTGTGACCGCGGGACGCTTTCAATACCCGCCAGATGAACCGAGGCTCGTAAGCCGATATAGAAAGACTCACAACTTTGAACCCTCAACCCAGGACTTGAGGCCCAGATTTGAAACCTCGTTTCTAAAGGGGACGCATTTTGCCAAACCAACGCTTTCTAGTATTTGGGATGTAATATAGTCGTTACGGTGCCTCAGTAAACATGTGAAACGTGAATCCAAATCGTCCACCCATTCCTGAGTTCCAGACGGTTTTTTTTTTGCCGAGAGACCTGAAATCAACTCATCGGAATTTCTCGAGCTTATCGACATCACCGGCGAAGAGCTCCGCCTACCTCTCCGCTCCCGAGCCAGCGCTGTCAGCATATTAAAGGCGAGCGCTCTCACAGGCGGGTCTTCTAGGCTGAGGCAACCAATCGGAGAAAAAGGGGGCGGTCTTAGCCAAAGATGAACAAAGAGGATACAAAAGTGGGTCAAACAGACGTAGCTGACAGAGAGAGCTTTTCCGGACACTCGTATGACAAAAGCCATATCCATATCCATAATTAGTGGTCGGTATTTGGTTTCTTTGTCACTTTGATGATGGATTTTTAGACTTTGTTAAGTGAGTATTTAGGATTTCCATGTACTTTGTTTGCTATCTTTGTTTTTGTAAAGAAACCCACATGGGGCATGAAACCCAAATTTGAAAGCCTCCTTCGAAGCACTAACCCTGTCATTGTGTCTTGAAGTCCTTCACTTGTTCATTGGAACGTTTTTTTTTTTTTTCAAACATTCATTTAAAAACCTTGCTGACAGCCTCCGGCTGTAAAAAAAAAAAAAAGAAAAAAGCTCAGGTTGAATGCGGTTGGAGTGGAGCTCGTCATTAGCTCAAACACTGGCAGGCATCATGAAGGCAACATCTGCCTTTTGCACGCCCTCCAACAACAGTGCCGGTGGGGGGCCGCGGGGGGGCTGTGTGGAGGACCACCACTCCCCCCAGCATGAATAACAATCTGTACCTGCAGGTAATTAATGGGGACACACGGTGTCCACGGTGCGACATCATCAAGCAAAGCTATCGGTGCGCTCGACGCGCGCGCGCACACACACACACAGGAACACACACATTAACAAGCATTGATTCGGAGTGGTAGCACACGCAAATGTGTGTTATGCGCAGTTCACCTTTTGTCGCATCGTCGCCACGAAACACAACTCTACTATATGAAGTCTATTCTGCGCTCAAGACCATCACAATGCATGCACGCTGTACGTTCTCACACCGTCTTCATCAATAACGGGGGGGGGGGGGAACTCTACTTTTGGGAAACGTGCGACGTTGTTAGCATCATTCATTTGAAACCCCAACCCTCGCTTGAAGCATCACTTTGAAACCCTAACCCAGGCTCGTGACCCTAAGTCAAAACTCTGCTTTGAACCTCATTACACCCTAACTGGAAACCCGAACTTGAATCACTACTTCGACCCCCTAAGCCTACCCTGAAACCTTTCATTTGAAACCCTTACTCCAGCACAAAAGCCACGATGAACAAGGCACACACGTTTTCTCAGAGCCGATACGTACGGCGCGAAAGGCGACGTCTATTCGCGACGTCAAGAAACATCACAGGTATAGGATGGCTCCTCGGCGGGGAGTGAAGACAGACCCGTCCAAAAAAAAAAAAAAAAAGAGAAATGAAATAAGGTTGAAAAACTGCAGCAGGTAAACAGCTCAATGCTTCGAGTCCCCCCCGTCGGGATGCAAGCTGTGTTATGACTTTAAAGGCTGCTAAATAATGCAAGCAGCCAGAAGAGACACAATAAAAGGGAACAAATATCCTCGAAGTCAAAGTGAGAGGCTTCACTCACCAAAAGGGGGGGGGGGGGGGGGGGGAACCCTTATTAACATGTCAAACAAATGCACATGGTTCTGGAAATCAAATCGTTGTACGAACATGAGCATAAATGCTAAAATGCTAGCATCATGAAGGAGACGTTTGCCTTAGTTCTCGATAAATAATCTTCAGAATGTAATTTTTACGTTTGAGCAAACCTTTTTGTTGTGCCATTTTTGTCATGTGAACGTTCGAAACCAAACCTGAACGAGTCAGCTGGCTAATTACTCAGCACGGCTAACTGGGCTCCATCCTAACAGTGAAGTGAAACATAAGAATGGTGGACTTACTCAACAATGCGTAAATGATGGCCACACACAATTTTAAGTCGTTTAACAAGCGCACTGAAGCGCTTTGTCGTTTTTCATGGGAAAGAATTCCTTTCGTTACAGGGCCGACGCAATGCAGAGTGTATCGTCGAAAGGACCGGATTTATTGTGAAGACCGGACCATTTAAATGGAGTAAGTAAGGCAGCTCCATGCCGAGTCTGTTGATGGTCTCGGGAGGAGTTTATCAACTGATCCAAGGAGCCGGAGGCAGCTGACAGCAGGCGTGCGAGACAAACCACCAGGAGAAGGTGCGGGGGGGGGGGGGGATCTACCATCGAGGCTTCGCCACAATAAATAAGCGGAACGCAAGCTAGGTTGCAGGTGTTGGAATGGATGAGAGTTTCATGGTAAGTCATCAAACATTACTGCCAAGCTGTGCGTCCATTTTTGTGCGTCCTGTCACGATGAACGCGGGTGCCGGATTTCGTGTCAGTTGGATAAACGGGTGCGCGTCGCCAATATTTTCGTACTGACCCATACGCTAAATGTGTAAAAAAAAAAAAAAAACAGTTCTTAAAAACTACACGCAACTGTGTTGCTCTTTCAAGTTAAATATAACCGAACTGTGCTCGGTGACTCTTTCATTGTGGGAATGCTGAGTGATTCTCAATTCACGCGATTTTTAACAGATCAGTAAATGCATGTCTCAACCTTCACACGTTTGGGGAAAATGTCTTATACGAATGCTGAGACAAGCATCGACGCGAAGGTTTTTTTTTTTTTTTTTTTTTTGCTTACTCGTGGAAAGCGAAGTACGTGTGACGTCACAGTGAAAAGGTCTCTGGTCCGAGCGTGTCGCAACATTCCCTCACGGGGAATAGAAACTCGCAGTTACACATGCTAATCCGCTTTCACGCCGTGTCTACCTGCCAGGAAGCAAGCACTCTCTGGAGTCCCCGCAGACCTGACTAATTGACTCGCCGGCGCGGGTGACTGACACGGCGTTTCCAGACCGTAATGACAGCGTGTCACGACGGCGACGAGCCGGCGGCGTCGTGCTCCCCGACCTCGCGGTCGGTGGGGGGGCTCCGCGGAGGGAGACGGCGGCCGACGGACGGGGGGGCGGCCTTTCAATCAAAGATGGTGGCAGGACGGTGATAGAAACAATAAAAGAGGAATCAATCGCCGTCAGCCTGCGGGCCTTTGGACATCTTCCTCTGTCATCCCGAGCTTTGACAAGGTGCTATTGTTGCTACAAAATGGCATCCATGGCAGAGTTCCAAGGCCAAATCCACTGCTGACCGAAAAGAACAGGAAGGCTCATCTTACTTTTGCAAAAAAAAAAAATATCATAAATAATAATAATAATCTGAATGAGCCCAAAGACTTTTGGGAGAATATTATATGGATTGATGAAATGAGAGTTGATCTTTTTGGAAGGCGTGTGTCTTGTTACATCTGGAGTAAATGTTGGAGAAAAACAACATCATCCCAACTGTCAAACATGGTGGTGGTAGTGTGATGGTCTTGGGCTGCTTCGCTCCTTCAGGACCTGGACAACTTGCTGTGATTGATGGAATCATAAATTGTGCTCTTTAACAGAAAATCCTAAAGGAGAATGTTCAGCCATCAGTTTGCGACCTCAAGCTGAAGCGCCCTTGGGTTCTGCAGCAGGATAACGATCCAAAACACACCAGCAAGTCAGATTCTGAATGGCCTAAAAAAACAAAATGACGGGTTTGGAGTGGCCTTGTCAAAGTCCAAACTTGAATCCGAGTGAAAGGCGGTTCATGTTGGAAAACACTCCATTTTGGTTGAATTCAAACCATTCTGCAAGAAAGAGTGGGCCAAAATATCTCTACAGAGATGTGAAAGACTCATTGGCGGCTACGCAATGTGCTTGATTTCAGTTGTTGCTGCTGAGGATGGTCCAACCAGTTCTTAGGTTTAGGGGACCACTAGAGTGGCTCCGACTACCGGCGACAAATTCCTTGTGTGTTTTTGGACATACTTGGCAAATAAAGATGATTCTGATTCTGATTCTGATTCTGATTCTAATACTGATTCTGATTCTGCTTACTTTTTCACACGAGGCCAGGTAGCTCTGAATAGTTTTTTTTTTTTTTCAACATTTCAAAACTGCATTTTACGTTTACTTTGGTTATCTGTCTGATATTTACGTTTGTTTGAGGATCTTAAACATTAAAGTGGGTGAGCATAATTACACAAAATGTCTTGCTTTTCATCACTTTTAGATAATCAAACAAACACTACCTGGGTCAAATTGACCCAGGGGCATTATTGCCCTCCCTGAGAAACAACCAGGAAAGGAGGGTGAAAATGAACTTTTGTTAGTGAGCAGGATTACACAAAAGGTTTTGGTTTCTTACACTTGAATAATTCAACCCGCCCCGGGTAAAATTGACCCAAGAACGTTGTTGCTCTAACAATAAAACGAACAGAACAAATAAAGTTTTGCATTGTTAATTTGCAGGATTATAAAACACGTTTAGCTTTTTGACACCATTTAATAATTGCACATTACCTGGGTCAAAGTGACCCAGGCACATTGTCGCTGTTTCCTGAGAAACAAATGTAATAGGTGGCTTACAGACTCTGAATTCGAGTAGAGCTCTTGAGGCATAGACTAATATTCGTGTCTTACTCAGCGTCTGCCTGCTGCCCTATTTTATTTTATTTTTTACCCAAATATTCACTAATCCTGTTAGATGGAAATCTATTAATGTTCCGCCTTTCGGCGAGCACGCACAAACTTGGCGAGTCGTTGCCGATAAACCCCCCCCCCCCCCCCCCCCCCGCGCGCGGTCCCAAATGTGCCGTGAAGGCACATCAGCACAGCCTCTCTCCGGATTAGGGAGCTTTAGCCGGACGACAGGGCAGCGACGTGTGACCGCACCTTGGCTCACTAAAGTGGAATTCTGCTTCGATTTCCCTCAATTGTCCTCTGGACTCGGGTTTGGGGGGGGGGGGGGGGGTGCTTACATTTTCGCTGCCTCGATCAAATTTTGTGACTTCCATTCTGGATATGGTTGTGGTAAACATAGGGTCAAATTCTTCAACTCACTTCACAATAAGCAACAGTTTTGGCTGTTTTTGTTTTTGTTTTCCATTCACAAAAAAAAAAAAAAAAAAAGCCTTCAAGCTAGTTCAAGTCTACTGTCAAACTAAACATCAAACAAAAACAATGACACGTTGCATATTTAAAAAAGGCAAACTACGTTGCCTTGAGAATGGGCCCTGGTGCCCTCTAGCTTAATGCTAACATAATGAAAAATTCCATTGACATGCTAACTGTTAGTTAGCATCGATAGCATAACCTTTAACGCAATGGATATTTGAACACCAACGGTGGAACAACATGTAGACTAATAATATTATACAATACAGTAATCCCCCGTCCATCGCTAGGGTTATGTTCCAGACCACCCACCGCAATAAGTGAAATCCGCTATTTAGAAACGAGCAATGGATAGCAAAAAAATATTTTACAAACGATATAAAAAAAAGCGGAACGTCCGCAATACAGCGGGACCGCGACGCACGAGCCGCGATGTGAGACTCACAGGCGTATATTCTTGATCCTCTTCGTAAAACGACTAACATTACAGCAACCGACAGAGACGTTAGTGGACGACGAAGTCTATGCTTCGCTTTGCGTCTGCGTGAAGTTTACGCTTTGCGAAGAGCCGGCGAGTGTGACAGCTCAGATGAAGACCTGAAACGAAAGCCACTGAACTCTTTATTTGTTTGCGATCGCGAGGTTTGAAGAGCTCGCGTGCTTGCGTGTGCTGCTCGCTCCACTCCCTTCCTCGTTCGAGCAATATTAACACTAAATACACCTCGTCTTCCCCTATCACTAATATGCAAGTAAATGCGCCTCATGAAAACGCCCGCCCGTTATAGTGACACAGACTAGAGAGTCAAAATATTAGGCAGAGGTGCGAGGATATGAATACGCGCCACCGAACATCTGCCAACATCTTTTTTTCCCCGCCGCCCTGCTCCACTCGTGGGAAAAGTTTCAGCACCACGGAGAGCGCTCGGAGCGACCTGCCAATCAAGGCGCGCAATCCGCCTTGAAAGTGCGTTAAAAATGATAATCTTTTTTTTTTTTTAAAAGCACTCACCTGAGTCACGTGTCCAAAACGCACCGCGTCCGCTCCTCCTTCACAAAGCGAGCTCATCCATTTTTGGGTTGTTTTTGTTCTTGTTGTTGTTTTTTCTCTCACCCAAAAAGCACAACAGGGAACGAGATAACGATGAGGACGGTGGATAATAATGCGCAATCTTGGAGCGTATCTCCCCTCACGCGCCGTTCCGGAGCAACGTGCTCGCATGCGGGACGTATCCTTCCTCAAAAGGGAGCGAAATGACATCAAAAGAAAGAAGGGAGAGGAGAAAGGTATCCGGCGCTGCGCGTGTGACGATATTTGCGCTCGTGGCACCGGCGGCGGACGGTGCGCCGAGTGCCGAGCAGCGCCACAAGCCCAACTCGCGCGTCGGCCGCCCTGCGGGGGAGCGCGAGCGTCGCGGCGCCTGCGGGGTCCTAAAGCGGGAAAGCAGCGACAGCCGCCACGCTGCTCGAGCCTCCCAAACACGACGACTGCAGGGGCGCTCCTACGCGAGAGTGTCGAAGAGAATATGCAAATGCCATGTGCGACGTGTCATTAACATGAGGCACGTGATCTCACCGGTACGTCATTCGCGATCAAGTGAGATAAACATCAAGCTCGCTCGTCCCTCGTAGAAATACACGCCAAAGCCGAGTGCAGTGCACGCTGGGAAATACTTGAACTGATGGAAGACATAAATGCATGCGCGTGGAAATTCAATAGCGAAGTTGTTCTTCTACAATTACGAATGGCGGCCATTCAAGTCGCCATCGAAAAAAGGAGGCAGCCGCTTTTCAACCAATGAAAACAGTTCGCAGCCGTTTTAATAAAAAACAAAATAAATAAATAAATAAAAAAGGACCCCCCCCCCCCCCCCTCTCCACCAAAAAATACAAATAAACATCGTAATTGCTTTTAGAAGCCACAGGATGGCGGCAAATGACTACTTCTGTCCAAATAAAGCTCCTCAAATCACTTCAACTTGTTTTCTTGGCCACAAGACACACACACACACACACACACACACATTGTTGATGACAAACTGAAGCAAAATATTTTTAAAAAAAAAGAATCTGGGGTTGTTTTGTAAAATGATTCAAACATAATTTGCATTCAAAACATAGTTTATTATTATACCGGGTATGGATTTTCAAGATTTTAGTGGTCCTGCTCCTTTGACATCAAATTAGGCTTCACGTGGCCCTGAACCGTAAGGACTGACACCCCTGCTCCAGGATTTCGGTCGCGGTCTTATATTAGGCGTTGAAGACAGGGTTAAGGTTAAATAAACTATTTCAATGCGAAGTGTGATTTTGTGTGTGTGCTATAGAGCATGTGACAAGGTGATGTCGCGAGGACACTTTCATTGAAATTCACTTGAGGGGGGGGCCGCGTTGAAAACTGAAGAGTCAGCTGTTGAACCTCCACGTGCGACTTGCTCATCGCATCAAAGCGGGGAACGAGACGCGCCCGAAGGTCAGGCATCAATCAGTAAAACAAAAAAAAGCGCGATGGATGCATATTCCTCAGCACGGCGAGTCGTGCAGAGAAGACGCACGAGTTCTTCATCTGGGGAGGGGCGGAGATTAAATGTTGACCCGATCAGGAGGGGAAAACAAATATATACAAATAAACTGGCTCGCCAGCGCCCCCTACAATGTGTTAAACCCGAAAGCCGTTCCGCCGAGCAACAGGAAATTTGGTAGACATGTCTACGATACTTAGACGCACACACACAAAAAAAAAAAAGTCTCGAGAAGCCACTGCAAGCAGTCGGCCATTTTAAGACAAATGCTATATACGTTTCCAGGGGTTCTACGAACAATCTTGCAAAAGAGATTTTGTCTGATTTCTACCCATTTTTTTTAATCGTGTGCGAGCGGAGCAGGACGGCGAATTTTGATGATTCGCTCCGCAAGATCAGACCCTGACCAAATGTTTTTTTTGGGCTCGATCGTCCCACCCTTAAAATATTCATAGTCGCCCCCTGCTGTCCGAAATGTGTAGATGCAACAACACCCCTCCCGGCGCTCCGATTTGGCACGTCCCCCGACGTGCGTGAGGGTGCGATTTTATTTCTTGGTTTCCTTTACGTTCACGAGCTGTTATCTGCATTGCGACATACACTGCACAGACGCCTGATAAAGATGAGGAAATGTCTGCTTTTTTTTGGGGGGGGGGGGGGTCTTTAACGATACCTTGCAGGAATACTTTGGAGGAGTTGTGTGTTGAGAACAGATGGGCAGGAAACAAAAGCAGATGCCGATGTTGCTCGCCCTGCGGAGTGATACACGCACACGCGCTAGGAATAAAGAAGAAATGAGTCTTCGCCATTTTACTGTACATGCATTTCATCGATGACACAGACGTGACGTTCGAAGGAAAAATTGTGAACGAGTAGAAAAGTCACTCCTGTGCGTTACAAACCAGACAGCAAACACGTCAAACGTAATCTCCGTGAGAAATGAGAAGCCGGCGGTGCCGCCTTCAGGCGTTAAAGTACCGCTTAAATAAAGTCCGACTCACTTTTGTTCACTGACTCGCAATCAGAGGTGATCTCTTCTCGTTAGGCGTCAACGGAAAAGTCGGCGGGAGCAGCTGCTGCAAGAGAGGGACGGAACAAAAGGAAGTCGGTAAGTCGGTCTTTCGTTACAGTAATACAACATATTGCCACACTTGGCGTCAGAAGTGGGATCATGGGGTTGGCCCAGCCCCACAAACAACAAAAGGACAACTTTTGATATATCCCAGTATTATCGCTGTAGTCTGGAACAAATCGACACAGCAATTGGCGTCAGAAGTGGGACCCAAGGATTGAGTAGCCTCCCCCTGCCCCCCCCAAAAAATGGCAAAAAGACATCACAATTTTTATCACAATAATGTAGAAAATATTGCCACAACAATTGGTGGCAGAAGTGGAATCTCTGGATTGACCAGACTCACAAAAAATATATATAGATTTTTTTTTTACTCCCCTCCAGTGTTAAACACAGAAAATCAAAATGTAATGCCACAGAAATATGTGTCAGAAGGGGGATCTTTGGTGCTTCTGATCTTTTATCACCGTCGTATAGAAACAACAAATTGTGTCAGAAGTGGGACTAAAAGATTGCGTAGCCCCACAAAACGACCCAAAGACAACTCTTGGTGTTTGGTGGCGTGTGTCACAGTAATACAACAGAGCCAAAGCAATTGATGTCAGAAGTGGGATCCAAAGATTGAGTAGCCCCACAAAAGGACCCAAAGACAGCTCTTGGTGTTTCATGGCGCGTATTTATAGTAATATAAATATAGCCAAAACAATTGATGTCAGAAGTGGGATCCAAAGATTGAGTAGCCCCACAAAAGGACCCAAAGACAGCTCTTGGTGTTTCATGGCTCGTGTCATAGTAATATAAATATAGCCAAAACAATTGATGTCAGAAGTGGGATCAACCAGTCCGACAAAATGACCAAAAAATTCAGAGTTTCTCTCACCATTCTGTGCAGTTTAAAAGGCTGCTTGCCATTCCTTTTGTTTGCCCTTTTCCTATCTGCGTGTCAAGAAAACTTACCACTGCCGAACTTTCAATCAAATCAAACCAAAGTTCCAGTTTGTTTACAGAAGAAAATCATCAATTTGCCTCGATAGTGTCCATCACCGCGGCAACGGCGGGGGTTACCAATAGCCACATTTTCATTTAATGTGCATATAGCCAAGATAGTGCACGCAGAATTATTATCTCAGCATAAAGTCCAGATGAGAATAGAAAAAAAAAAAAAAAAAAAAAAAAAAAGTCCAGCGGGAAATGAGGCCGATTGGTTTGAAATAGCGAAGTCGCACCATGACTTCCTCCCGTCACGAGGGAACAAAATAGGAGGATTGCAGAAACATTTTGTAAAAATGTGAACCGGGGAGCAAAATGTAAGTGGCTACCATCGACGATGACGAAAAAAATTGTCGCTTTGGGTTTGCGTTTTTACCCCCAAAATGATCGGAGAAGCTGATGGCTTCTCGTGTCGGAAGTTAATTCCGCGACGAAATGATAAAGCTTGTCCAAACAAATTACCGTCAAGCCGCAGGCAGCTACTTTTTATGAATTCATTGATTTTTTTGGGGGGGGGATTTTTTTTTTTTTTTTTGCGACTGGGGCGAGGGCATTTGTAATCTAACGCTTGAACCTCTCTCGTTCTGAGCTGAGGGACCCCTGCACGTTCTCCTCGCTTCCAGGTAATATCCCCCCACCCCAATTCCCATTTCGGAAGCCAAAGAGAGAAGGGGGGGCGCGGGGGGGGGGGGGGGGGGGGGGGCTCCTCGCCGCAGTGGCAGCTGAGTGCCGATACAAAGGAAGCGTCGCGGTGACGTCCCAAAAGCAACACTGGAAAATAGCAATGAATAGAGATGAGTGGGGAACACGGAGTGCTTCATTTTACCACAGAAACACGATTATTAATTGATTTTTATGAATAACATGTCTTTTTTTTTATTTCACCAGAAAAAAAATTATATTTCTATGAATACAATCTTTTGTATTATTTTACTCAGAATATGATAAATTGATACTTGTATGAATAACATCTCGTTATTCTATTTTAATATTACCAGAAAATGATTGAATACAGATTTTTATGAAAGTCTATTTGAATTTCACTTTGCCAGAAAATGATAATTTTTTTTCTATGAATAACATAACTATCTTTTTTAGTTTACCAGAAAAATAACTATTTCTATGAATAAAATGACTTTTTTATGATTTTACTCAGAATAACAACTTGATATTTGATCTCTTTATTCAATTTTGATTTCAACAGAAAATTATAAAATATAGATTTTGATAGATCCAATGTCTCGTTGAATTTCATTAGACCAGAAAAATAGTATTCATTGTAGATTTTTATGAACCACAAATTTTGTATGACCCAACTAATATTTGTATGAATAACACCTCTTTATTCCATTTTAATTTTACCAGAAGATTATTATTAAAGAAAAATATAATTTGAAAATAGATTTCTCTGAATAACAATATTCTTTTTTTATTTGACCGGAAAAACAAATGAATATTTCTTTGAATAAAATCTCATTTTCTCTGAATATAATAACACATGAATATTTCTATGAATAACACCTCTTTATTCTATTTAAATTTTACCAGAAAATTATTAAATATAGATTGTGATGAACACCGTGACTTAGTATTTCGTGTAATTATTTGTGTGTTTTACTGTGTTTTATTAGTTGATTGTGATTTGCTTGGGTATAGTTGTGATTATGTTACAATCACCTTCCATTACAATTCCTAATCACAAAGGGGACAATTCATGAAAGATAAAAATAAATAATAACAATTCCAAACGTTAGACGCAACCCGCATGCAAACCACAATCCATTCCATAAATCCAAACTTGAGTATTGTTATCTTTGTAAAGGCAGATTGTAATGTTGCGTGTCGCGTTGTCCTGTCCAGTATGGACACGCACACCACCAGTCCTCGGCACGGACTACATGCCGAGGACTGGTGGACAACAGCGCTCCAGAACCAAGCAGCTATTGATCCGCCAGGCTCCAATCAGTTCTTAAACTGGTCGTCAGGGGGACTCGTTTGTACATTAGCAAAACACACGTGGGTCGGAGATCAATATACCGTATTGGTTAGAAAAGATTACGACAACAGCGACCTGAAAAAAACAAAACAATAATCAAATGTCCAATTGACCTACAGCCTGAATTTGAGCCTTTGCGGACATTTCAGTCGTTCATCAAAAGGTCGACATGTCAATCATCAATTGGTGGCGTGACTGGTAATTAGGGGAACCGTAACATTTCACTTATCCCTGACATACTGTGCATTTTCCATGTACACAGAGTACGTATAGCATATCCGACATGCGTACGACAAGCCAAATGTGCCTTTTATTCAAAGGATTGCAGGTTCTGTATTTAACCAAAGCACATAACTTTCTCTTATAAACGAGAGCTGAATGCTAACACTGAACACAAAATCCAATCGACACGCTGACCAAACTAGCATCGATATCGTAGCAGTAATAAACCCTTATACAACTGCTATTTGCGACACTCGTCGCGTTTCCTCACCCAATCTACATGTATTATAGGTATGCATGCTTTATACTGCCCCCTAGTGTCCGCGGCGCGCACACCAGGAGGAGCGGTGCAATGTCCTTTGATTGATGTGAAGCATGAAATCATGATGCAAAATCTGCGTCAATCGTTTTTACAGCGTGCAATTTTGTTCATTTACTTGTCAAAACGGTTCAAAGTGGACCCAACCGGTGCTGTATGTACTGTAGCGGTTCAACAAAAACACCATTTATTTCTTCTCCTTAAAGCCAACTGACAGTGTCCGTTGTAAGGGAGACAGACGGCTAATCGCGAGGCCACTCACGTGATCCATCGCTGCGCGGACTCGGGCCAGATGTACGGCGTAATCAACATTTCTTGATGGAGGTGAGCGCGGGTGAGCGCTAAACGCCGGCAGACGTGAAGCGGAGGGAGGAGATTGAAGTGGCGGCCGACGGGTGGTTATCTGCGGCACAATCACTTGTGAAAGAAACCGCCGCCCTTTGATGGAGTGAAGATGAAGGGCGAGGATAAGAAATGGCTATTGATCGACGGGGGGGCTTTATCGGCCGCGAGCCCCGACGAGCGCACAATGTCGTCTGACCGCTGGGCAAAGGGAGGTGCCAAAAGCTGCTCGATTGGAGCCCGCGTACAATTTATTCTAGTCAGGCCACTCGATTGGATTTCTACTCACTTCTTGTTATGGAACCGTCATAAAAACTGTGAGATTTTTTCTTGGTCATAAAGCAACTATTAGCACTAATCTAGGCCACTGAGAACTAGAGTGGGCTAACTCCGTTTTTGTCATGTTTAAATGAATAGAAAATGGCATATGGCTCAGATGAATAGTGGTCCAAATTTCGGTTTTAGTTCCAATCTATAGACTTAAAGCTCAAGGTTTGTGTGTCCGTTTTCAAAGAACCGCCCTCCCGCACGTTTTGCACGTTCCTGCACGACTCCAAGGTTGCAGCGCCCTCTTTAAATACCAAACTACAACCCCAATTCCAATGAAGTTGGGACATTGTAAATTGTAAACCTTTTCTTTTAACAACATTCAATAAAGGCTTGGGAACTGAGGACACTAATTGTTGAAGCTTTGGAGGTGGAATTCTTTCCCATTTTTGCTCGATGTACAGCTTCAGCTGTTCAACAGTCCGGGGTCTCCGTTGTCGTATTTTACGCTTCATAATGCGCCCCACATTTTCAATGGGAGACAGGTCTGGACTGCAGGCACTCTTTTACTACGAAGCCACGCCGTTGTAACACGTGCAGAATGCGGTTTGGCATTGTCTTGCTGAAATAAGCAGGGGCGTCCGTGAAAAAGACGTCGCTTGGATGGCAGCACATGTTTCTCCAAAACCTGTATGTACCTTTCAGCATGAATGGTGCCTTCACAGATGTGTCAGTGACCCATGCCATTGGCACTACCACAGCCCCAGTAGAGTTTCAAGTTGCACCTGCGGCTGTAGTGGCGAACTGACATTGGTTTTCTGAAGTGTTCCTGAGCCAATGCGATGATCTCCTTGACACATCGATGTCGGTTTTTGATACAGCGCCGCCTGAGGGATCGAAGGTCACGGACATTCAATGTCGGTTCTCGGCCTTACCGCTTACATGCAGTGATTTCTCCAGATTCTCTGAACCTTTTGATGATATTACGGACCGTAGATGATGAAATCCCTCAATTCCTTGCAATTGTACGTTGAGGAACATTGTCCTTAAACTGTTGGACTATTTTCTCACGCACGTGTTCACAAAGAGGTGAACCTCGCCCCATCTTTGCTTGTGAATGACTGAGCAATTCAGGGAAGCTCCTTTTCTAGCCAATCACGGCACCCGCCTGTTCCCAATTGGCCTGTTCACCTGTGGGATGTTCCAAACAGCTGTTTGATGAGCATTCCTCCACTTTCTTTGTCTTTTTTGCCACCTGTCCCAGCTTTTTCGAACATGTTACAGGCATAAAATTCAAAGTTAATGATTATTTGCTAAAAGCAATCAAGTTTATCAGTTTGAACATGAAATATCTTGTCTTTGTAGTGTATTCAATGAAATATAGGTTGAACGTGATTTGCAAATCATTGCATTCTGTTCTTATTTATGTTTAACACAACGTCCCAACTTCATTGGAAGTGAATTGGATTCGACGTCCATGTGTTCTAGTCTGCTAGAACACATGGACCGAGATGACCGGATGATACGTTTAATTATGCTGCAAATCGAGCGATCTCAATTATATGAAAGTCAGATTATTGCTTGTTTTATTTCTATTGTCCACGGCGGCGGTTATCATGAGTAGTTGTGCATTAATTACGTAACCCCGCATTATATTGGGGGGGGAAAAAAAACATTTATATCCTTGAATCTAATTAGAGCATAAAAATGAAGCTGCAAGATCTGCACTGCATACTATTCATCTCGACTTACGAAATTAGACTAACTGACCAAAACATAAACAAAAAAACGTATTAGCCCAAGAAAATATTGGTGTTCACACTCAACAAATGCACTTATCGTTTTATAAATTCATCGCCGTTGTTGTTGTTTTGTTCAGTGTGTAACGCTTATTCATCACGGCTGCAATGGATCACAGTTGCGCCACAACATAACATTTTATGATCATTCAATAAACTAAATAAACGGGCACCATGGGACACGTATGTGTTTTGTGTGTGTGTTGTAACGAGGCTCCACAATGCAGTTCGCATGTGTCCCCAGTCAGACGCACACACACACTCACACGTATAACCCCATAAACAAGTCAGTGGGTGCGCCCCAATAAAAAGATCCGTTTGGTAACGTGGAGACGGAAGAGTGTGAGCCCGCCTGTCTGGAGCTGCGAATCCATTAAAATGATGCATGGGCCCCCGCGTTTCCTAATTGGAACACGGCGATGTATTTAATAGCGCGCTTCAGGCGCCTAATTAGACGTAAATTGAGCCGCACGCTGCCATCCGCGGATCAACATAAAAGGTGGGACAGATAAGGAGACCCCCGGAGGGCGGCTGAAATGTTGAATTTAAAGGGCTTGTTTCAGGAGACCCCTTATTGATGTTTTCATCACACTTTTTTTTTTTACAATTCAGAGAATGTTGACGTCAATTTGGCTATACTGTGCCGTCATCTCTTCATATCATCATTCATATCAATATCATCAAAGATCTCTTTGATGATATTGAAGGTCTCGAGTCACCTTTCGGTTGGCCACGCCCACTAAAAACAAATCACTGTTCATGTTTTAGGCTTCCCCTCCATGAGAAGTCTGAAAAAGAAGCACTGAGTGAGAAACGTGACCAAGCGTAACATCAGCGTGCGACATATAATTCCATCCATCCAAGTGTAGCAAAGTAGATAAGAACATGGATGTTGCGAAAGTTGGTTTTGCAGGATTTCCTTGTGTCACGGCGGACGCAAACTTCAAACTCATCTCTTTCACACATTTCCCCCGTTTCCAAAGCCTTAAACGAATCTTTCCGCATTTGCCCGCCGCGTATCGATATGACGTCGAGAACGTTGCTTATCTATATGCTAATGCGACGGGGCCGCGCGTCTCGTTTGGCTATTTCACCGTTTTCCGTCTGCTCATTACAAGAGCTCCGCGCCGGGCAAACGCCTCCTGTGTATCTAGATAAGACCATTAGGATGGAGGAGGCATTCTCCTTCTCTTCCAGCAAATAAAAAAAAAAAAAAAAAAAAAAAAAAAAACAAGGTTATCTGGAAAAGAGCAAGCCCACCTGCTCCGACTTGAAGCCATTCATCATTTTGGCCCGGCGATAATCTATGGCGCCGGCGTGATAATTAGCATTGCGTGCCCGGAGAAAGATGGTTTACTTGCAGACGCCGGCGTGAAATGGACGGCTGGGAGCTGTCGAACAAGTTCAAATGTCAGCAGCCATCGGTTTCAAATCATGTTTTCAACGAATGCGGGCCCATTTTGAATTTGGCGCGGTGGTCAGGGCCGTTGATAATGAGGACGTTGGCACCACGCGCCCATTGAGGGGTTGCCATGCGGGCAACAACAGATGCCCACGTCTGGTCACTTTCCAGTCATTGTTTGCGTACGACGCAAGGAAGGAACAGAAGAACGAGGCCACACCAAAAAATAAAGAATCTTTCTACTCTATTATGTTCCATGCTCGACTGCCAAATGAAGTTTATAGTTTACGGTGGATCCAAAATATCCACTTCAAGGAAATGCGATCATTTTGCAAAGTTTCTCATGATATGCAGTGTGAAGTGTGACAATAAAGAAAGGACGCTGACTTCATGCCAGCGGTTGACTGCTTCCCATGTGTCCGTGTTGGACAACATTGTAGCATCCTTCTGGTACAACATTGTTTGCTTCTTTTCCAGGCTTTTGTGTAGAACACTGCGGTCGTGTCTCTTCTTTGTTTGCGTTGAGTTGTGCAGAAGACCGCTTGAACGCTTTGTCGGAATCACACTTTGTGCCTCTTTTTCAGGCTTTCCGCGTGGCAAACTGACGTGGCGTTCTCTCGACTCTGTACTTCTTTTTCAGGCTTTCGTTTTTTGTTTCATTTTCAGGCCTTTATGTAGCACGCCGCTGTGATGCTTTTTCCACACTTTGTTTTGGTGAAGCACGTTACTGTCGTGCTCTGAGCGTGCTTCGTTTTCAGGCTTTTGTGTAAGACACCGCTGTCACGTTTTGACACTTCTCAGCGTGTGCTTCTTTTTCAGGTTTTTGCTCGGCATGCTGCTATCAGGCTCTGACTCCGTGCTTCCTTCCCAGGCTTTTAGTTAGCTGCGTGTGACTCTGGCTCAGTCATGTCATGCATAGTCATCAGTGTCATCACAGAGAAATAATTGCTATCAAAACTTTGTAAGTTCTTACTTGGAAATTGAACAGCTCTCCAGATGAAATGTTCTCACGCGCCTTCCCGTCCGTCTTAACACATTTGAGTATTTCTGCGTTTTTGTTGTTGTTGTTGTTGTTGTTTTGAACATTTTATCTCAGCATGTTGACCGGCCAAGGATCGTCGGCGGGGCTCGGCGGTTTATTGACGGCCTCCCGCGTGCGTGACTCCCGAAGCCTCGCTTTCGCACACGCACGGCAAACGTATTTAATCAGGAACGACCCAGAGGAGACGTTTGCGAGTTTACAAAGCTCACAATCAATCTGAGCGGACATTAAACAGACTTTCTACCCTGCCGGTGCAAAACCTACAAAGCGTTTTTTGTATGTGGCGAGTTGTACTGGGTCACTGGAACCAAATGTGACTCTTTAGAAAGCTATTTAATAGAGCCGATGAAATACGCGCACCTATTTTTTTTTACTGGACATCTTAGTAAATCACTTGGCTTATGAAAGAATCCTTCCTTGGGGTTTGTGGTTATAAATCTAGTGACGATATTCAATACCCCCGACTGCATTTCAAATTAGCCTTCTTGTCGCAAAATCGAATCTTTTCAGCCTCGCCCGTAAGTAGAAATGCCCGCTTGGGTTCATGAGGTTTTTTTTTTTGGGTGCCAATTTCTTTGCAATTTAGCTTGGCCCATCTGTCTAGTGGTCGGAACTGGTCAAAATTGAATTCTTCTTTGAACGATCTCTGAATATGAAAATTAAATGAGCTATAATTGCCACTTCAAACCAAAGTGACAGACTTCCTGTGTCTTTTCAGTCTCGGCCTCGCGAGACTTTTTGTTCGTCTCCTCGTGATATTCACGTCGACCAAATTTCATGTTCCCAAGTCCCTGCACCCAAAAAAGCAGCAGCAGTTATAGCTCCCAACTCCAGATTTGCTCCCGGATGATAGGACGTGACAAAGGGAACAAATCTAGCGTACGCTCTTTTTTTAACGGGCCGCGGCCCACGAGGTCAACGATGTAGGCACGCGCACACGAGCAAGCGAATCGTACGCGGAGAAACCTCCGATTACGTTATGTATTGGAGGTGTATCGCCGAATCCGTTGCTCCGTAATCTGCGGTGGAGCACGTAGCTCATACGTTCGCAGCGAGGAAGTTAATTCCGCCATTCCGAGCCGAGCGTCGCCTATTCCGTCGCACTCGACTCTCCATCCCGGCGGGAATGGGCGAAGTTACACTGCCGTCGGCTGCGTTCAAATTAATCGTCACATGAAAATTGCACATTGCAGTTTGACAAGAAACCATTCGTCAGGTTATTAGAGCAATCCAGTTACGTGAGACATCGTTGACCCTTTATATATGTTCGGGTCCAATTGAACACTTTAATGTTTGACAGCAATCCCCTAAATGTTCATGACTTTTCGGAAAATGAGACAAAACTGTAAATATTTAAAGATGTCATCGCTTTGTACACCTCACATTGTGACAGCTCTCAGTCTTGTTTTTATTGTTAGAGTGGTCACAAAAGCAAAAAATATGAAATATTAGCGCTGTACCTTCATACAACGTGTAAGATTGTTTTGCATTTTCCTTATACCTATGTATAGTACGCTCTATCGATTTATGATGAAGAGAAACCCCGGTTAGCAGCGTGGTCAATCGGTGTGGTAGGGCCTGGCGTTGATGCGGTGCTTGACAGGCGCCAAATCACGGCATTCGGCGAGCACGCGCTCAAGGTGGAACGATAACGAACGGCTGCGCATTTGTAGTCATTGCGCGAAACATCCTCATCCCTCATTCCCGGCGTCAGGCTCATTCGCATGCCGGGCCACACTCCGCTTCCGACGCGCACACACAAACACACCGCTCCTCTGCTCTTTTCGTCCTTATTTTCCCTCGCAGTCTCGCCGTAGAGGCTGAAGCTGGAGCTTGTTACATACAGACGGCGCAACTCATCGTAAAATGTCAAACCAAAATGTTTGATTGTGTAAACAATTGCGGTCACAAGAAGGCTGCGTTTTTAAAACGAGCGCGTCGGCAAGCCGTCGTGTTGGTCCAAGGACCTCGGATACTGCCTTCCCTGCAACCTCAAGTCTAACGTCATACCTGAACCAAGGTTCATTTTCCAAGTAACGGCGAACAGTCGTACGCGGCTCGAGCGTGTCTGCTCTGTACGACCTCTTCTCCAGCCTACAAGGGCGGTTGTACGATATTCACATTTGTCAGCGTGTGACCTCGTGGTTTGAACTGCGCGTTTGCCCCGCCCCCTGCAAGCCCAGTACGTTTTCAAGCAAATGTGATCAGCGTCCGCACTCGACGACAACAATGCACTGCCAGCGAGGACAGGCAGAAGATCCGCTGTCTGGTAGAACATCAACAAACGTCCGTCTGCACTTCTGATGATCCGACTTCCTTCGCGCCTGCCGAGCGAGATACCGGGGGAAATCCAAATGCAAATCCTCCGCCACCCAATTCCACCTGGGATGCGTCTGAGCTGTCTGTTAATGCATCGCAGCGGGAAAGCGAGCAGTTGGGAGTGTGAAACAGAAGTAAAACAGAAGCACACAGAATTGGGATGGAGTGTGAATGACATGTAGGTCAAAGGTTCTTGAATGGCCAAGTCGCACAGAAGGAAGCTAAGAGGTCCTAGGGAGAAAGGAGCTCTCTCCAGTTGAGGACACAAATCACGGAAACAAATCTTGACTCACTCTCAAAATCTCTCAGCAACAACTAATTTCTCCCTGGGACCTCATAGTCTAATTCTTTGCAAGATGATCCAATTATTATTCGCGGAAGACACTGATTTTATTCCTCATTCGTCGGCGGCGTTCTTATGTAGTAGAAAATGGACGAGGACATTTCGACCGAGAAGGGAGAATGCGTTTTAAACGGCCACCGGAAATTCTGCCCTCAACATTTAGCGTTTGTCAACTCTTCAGGCGAAACATATCAGACACGTTAGATATTCGTCTCGGTCTCTTCTTTGTCTTTATAAAAACACTGATCTCGGGATTGATGTTCGTTTGTACTTAGTGTGCTTTTCACGGTGTCCGATGGCACCGAGCTGCAAATAAAGTCAACCGTCTGGAAACGTTTCGTTGCGATGATGGACGGCTCCGCAAGCCCGACAAGCTTGCACGTAGAGCCTACGTGACCCATTCATGAGTTGGCTTTCATTGACTGTAACCTTTGTGTTAGGTGTGTGTGTTTTGCACACGTGCGTGCGCGGATGTGCGTGTTCTCGCCGCAAGAGCTGATTTGAATCGGGTCCCACCTGGGACCCCCCCCCCCCGATTCCGTCGGCCGTCGCCAGCTCAGGTGTTGTATGAATGTGATTTATTTCCAAACAAGCAGAGCCAAATGCAGACGAGGGAAAAGTGGGCCCCCGCAATTGTCTGGAGGGATGGGGAGGGGGCGGGGCTTCGAGGCCATTCGGTAAAGACGATGCATGCAGTGTTGGTGCGGGAAAAGGGGCCAGAGTGTGGAAATGCTCCGCATTATGGTTTGTATGCGTACCGCAATCCAGCATAATACATTTCTTTAGTACAGTTCCGTTGTATTTAATCTTTCAAGACCCGAAGAGTTTTGTGTTGTGTCTGTCAAAATAAGCATCAAAGCTACCAAAACAATGAGGAGACTCTTCTTTCACCAGGAAAGAAAATGAAGTTTGTTCTCCTCCTTGTGGCTGGTTCTGGAGCACTCCGTCTGTCTTTCTTTCTAACGCACATGATTATTTGCATGCGTGTCGAACTGTCGCAGTGTAGCGCCAACTACTGGCAGGGAGGACTTGATGTCAGATTATTATTTTTTGCCTTAAATATCAGTGACTGGTATCATCAGCTTCACAAGTACCTCACACCTTGAAATAAGGTTGGTACCTCGGCCTAATACCAATACCTGCTATCAGTCCTCGCCCATCCCTAATATATATATATATATAATATATATATATATATATATATATATATATATATATATATATATATATATAATATATATATCATACATATGCATACAGTCTGAGTGTGAAGCGCATAAACCTTTCTTGTAATCGACATGACCTATCCTAAATTCACCGCCTGATCTATATCTTCTACTCAAAAGGTGTGCTGATGGCAAATTCAAAGCTATCCAATGCCACCCTCTACAGGGATCTGTTTTTTCTTGACAGTGGTCTACAAACCTGAATTTCACAGACAAACCGGGCGAGATCCTCTTCCATGCCTTCCTGTTGAGAAATGCAATTGACGCATATTCACGTCAGTGGCAATAGACGGCGGAATTCCAGTTGACGAAAGGAAACAACGGCAGTGAACGAGTTAAGTGCAAATGTTATTTTACTATATTAAAGCACTGTGTTAACATTGAAACTGTGTAATCTTGCAGTTGCTTGCAATAATATTAAATATACTTTTTAGGATCTCGTTTTTCATTTTAAAAAAAACAAAAACTCGCCAACTACACTCATGTATTTTAACGTTGGTCATTACAGTGGTACTTGGAGAGCTACGGTAAGATTTTTTTCCTTTTTGTGTATATTTGGTACTTGGTGTAAACAGTTCAAGAATCCCCGACGTAGCTGAAGCGACAATGGGTATATTGGAAATGCCAGCAATGAATACGTGAGCAGCAGGGCGCTGTAAATAAATGTAAATGCGCTGCGAAAAACACAGGAGCAATGCTCCGCCTTTCATTATTCATGGCGTGTCATTTCCCCAAAGTGTCGGGATAATGTGGAGAGATGCCACTCCTGCCCCCCCCCCCGTGTCAACTGGAAAATGCTCCACCTTCCTCATCAGCCTGCGCAAGGTGGGCGGCATGCGAAATAGTGTGCGTGTTGTGGCAATACTTTCGGTATGTTTTTTTCTCCAGAGAAAAACATACAATTATTTCATATTGTTTGGAACAAGGAGTTAAAAAAAAAAAAAGTCTCGGGGAGACTTTGCAATGTGCAGACGTGAGGATTGCTACTCGAAATACTGTCTTGAAATCCTTATTTAAAATCCTAACTTTGTCATGATCCAATAATTTCCAACCCTAACCCTTGTTTGAAACCCTAATATAGGATTGGAACCTTAATTTTGACAACCTTACCCTGTGTTGAAATGATTGATGACCGGTTGGACCCGTCCCCCTTTGTCAGCAATAACCTCAAGCAAGCGTTTCCTGTAGTTGCGAATCAGACGTGCACAACAATCGGGAGGAATTTTGGACCGTTCCTCATTACAAAACTGTTACACAGTTCAGCAAGATTCCTGGGATGTTTGGTGGGAATGGCTCTGGAGGTCATGCCACAGCATCTCAATTGGGTTGAGGTCAGGACTTTGATTGGGTCACTCCAGAACACGTATTTTCTTATTCTGAAGCCCTTCCGTTGTTGATTTGCTTCTGTGTTTTGGATCATTGTCCTGTTGCAACACCCGTCTTCTTTTGAGCTTCAACAGTTGGACAGAGGGCCTCAAGTTCTTTTGCAAAATATCTTGACCAACTTGTGAATTTATTTTTCCATCGATGATAGCAAGCTCTCCAGGCCCTTAGGTAGCGAAGCACGCCCATATCATGATGCTCCCTCCGCCATGCTTCACAGTTGGGATAAAGTGTTGATGTTGGTGTGTTGTGCCATTTTTCTTCTACACGTGGCAAACAATTCAACTATAGTTTTATCTGTCCACAGAATATTTTGCCAGTAGTGCTGTGGAACAGTCAAGTGCTCTTCAGCAAACGTCAAACGTGCAGTTCTCTCATGAACCCCATTGTTGTTTAATGTTTGCCGTATGTCAGATTTGTCGACGGATGTGGCATGTGCCAGTGATTTCTCTGAGTCTTCAGCTGACACTCGGGGGTTCTTTTTTTTTTTTACCTCATTGAGCATTCTGTGCTGTCCTCAGCAAAAGTGCTGAACTTTCTCCATTTCTAGACAATTTGCTTCACCCTGGATTGAAGACTCTTAAAGATACTTTTTGTAACCTTTTCCAGCTTTCTACAAGTCAATTCTTCATTTTAAGTCTTCTGAGAGCTCTTTTGAGCAAGCCACGGTACAACCTTTAAGCCGCACCTCCAATCGTGTGCCATTGATTGGACTCCAAGTTGGCTCACACCTGACTGATTTGTTCTTGGACAATCTGTAGCCTAGCGCTTACCTTTCCCCCCTCCCTGTCCCGTGAATGTTCATATGTAATTTCAATAAAAATATGAAAACAATTGTTTGCGTGGTATTAGTTGAAGCAGACGGTTTGTTCATTATGATTCGGTTATGATGAAACGTCATAGGGATCACGTACTTTTTCCGCCCACCGTAACCTTGTCTTCCAACCTTAACTCTCGTTTGAAACTCCAGCCCTGTCTTAAAACCTTAATTTCAAACCCAAACACAGACTCAAAACCATATTTGAAAGCTGAACCCAGGCTTAAAACCCAAATTTCCAACATTTCAAATGTCCGACAGCAGCTGCCGTGTTATTTCAAAGACCTTGTGTGCTGCTTTCCCTCCGTTTTGCTCCATCCAATCTCTCCTCTTGCCGGCGAGGAATAAAATCAACTAGAAACCCAACATTTTGGACAAAGAAAAACAAGAGACAAAATAATCCGTTCGAGTGTGTTCCTGCCCTCTTTTTCCCCGCCTATTTCTGTCTGGATGTGTTGAAAGCGGGCGCCGAGGTGGCGAACGGGGCGGCCGTGAGCACATTAGCAGCGTGAGAGATGCTGCTGAGGCCTATCGATCGTGTCACCTTTCCACAGAAGCCCCCACCAGCAGCGGCCGCCCCCCAAATGCCCCCAGGCTCTTTGTCAGTTGGACAGCGCCAGCCAGCGAATAGCTGCAGTGCGTTTAAAAAAGCAGCACCCAAAAAAGCGCACGATTGAAAAGTAGCCTTTCGTGCTCCCCTTAAGTTCACGCCACAAGTCGGGGAATGCGGAAAGCGTTTCAGTTGAAGTTCATCGAGCAGCACTTGCTGGAAGGCAATTGTGAGTCGATGGGAAAGCTTGTCGGGGACAGGTGAGCGCCAGCAAAATTGAAAAGGCGAAAAGCTGTCGTGGCGATGAGAAACCCTGATTTGAAACACACATTTCAAGTCACAACCAAGGCTTGAAATACGAGGCCCTTTATTGAAACCCAAACCCAGGCTAACGAACTTGAATTTGTAACCATCCAACTGTATCCAAACACCAACCCAGGCTTGAAACCCAAACCCAGGCTAGAGAACTCGAATTTGTAACCATAAACCTCTATTAAAACGCTAACCCTCCTTTAGAGCTCTAATTTGAAACCCTAACTTAAAACATCAAACAAGGGTTGAAAACCAAATTTGAACTTGCTTAAAACATTCAGTTGACCAACTGACCAAGGCTGGAAACCATCATTTGAAACTATACCCAGACTTTAGACCCAAATTTGAAACCCTAAACCCATCTTGAAACTCTAATTCTAAACCCTAACCCTTATTTGAAGCCATTATCTAGGCTTGGAACCCTACTTTTAAACCCTTACAACGTGGCTTGAATTTTTCATTTGAAACTTGAATAACTCAATCTTTAAACAAAACAAACCATTTTTGGAACCCTAACTCAGCCTTGTAACCGTAACCCTTATTTGAAGCCCTAACCCTCGTTGGAATGCTTAATTAGAAACCCTAACCCAGGTTTTAATCCCATCTTTAACTCTTCAAATAAAAGAACATTCTTTTTGGAACCCGAACTGATGCTTGAAAGCCTAACCCTGAATCGAATACTTCATTTGAAACCCGAACCCAGGCTGGACACTGGCATCCAAAGGTCGCATCCAAAGGTCGCATCCGTGCGACGCGGCGCGACGGCGTCAAGCGGGCTCGCTGATCTGTCGTCGCTTCTCCGTGCGGTGTAATTAACCGCTGCAGTCTCAGGTAATTGACGCTCATTTCCTCACGGAAGGCTCGAAAATCTGTATCGATTGTCAGCTTAAGCGGGCCAACTCCAACCCCCCCACCAACCTTGAGGAATCAATAGAATGTTCACACACACACACCCCCAGGCAGCACCTTCACACACGTGAAAAACTGAAGGCGTTATCTCCTCACAATGGCTTCATGGCTAGCGCAGACGCGTCCTCGACAGCTGCTGCTCCCGCTAGTAGTGAAATGTAATGACAGGCGCCGTCACGAATCTGGAACGAATTCGATGCAGATCAAAGTGATCGATGAGCGCCTAGAAGTCACCTCGGCTCGCTAACGTCACAGCAAGTTGATCAGTGGAAAAATTACTGAAGTACAAGTACAATTAAAAAAAATTAAGTACTCATCAGAATCAGAATCCTCTTTATTTGCCAAGTATGTCCAAAACACACAAGGAGTTTGTCTCCGGTCGTTGGAGCCGCTCTAGTACGACAACGGACGGTCAATTGACAGAACACTTTGGAGACATAAAGACATTGGCAAAAACCAATTGTGCAAAAAGATGCAGAGTCCTCTAGCACTTAGAGCGGTTCGAATGACTAATATTGCAATAGTCCAGTGCAATGACCATTGTGCAAAGGGCGCCGAGACTTCAAGGAGTGTATGCGGTTTAAAGTGACGAGTCGTGCGATCATCTGGGACGATGTCGGTTGTGCAAATGTTACAGATACTCCTCAAACGGTGTGCAAATGGAGCAGATGCTACTCTGGCATGAGTGGCCGGTATATGCAAATAGTGCAGCATGGCGAGACAACTCCAGTGAGCTGGAAGAGCCGGTGACCGGGGTGCGGAGGGTCCGAGAGGATTTTGCACGCCCTTGTCTTAGTTCTGGCGGCGTGCAAATCCTCAATGGTGGGTAGGGGGGTACCGACAATCCTTTCAGCAGTTTTGATTGTCCGTCGCAGTCGGAGTTTGTCCTTTTTTGTAGCAGCACCGAACCAGACTGTGATGGAAGAACACAGGACCGATTCGATGACCGCTGTGTAGAACTGTCTCAGCGGCTCCGGTGGCAGGGCCGTGCTTTCTCAGAAGCCGCAGGAAGTACATCCTCTGCTGGGCCTTTTTGAGGACGGAGTCGATGTCGTTCGCCCACTTCAGGTCCTGAGAGATTGTAATTCCCAGAAACTTGAAGGTCTCGACGGTTGACACAAGGCAGCTGGACAACGTGAGGGGCAGCTGTGGCGAAGGATGCCTCCTGAAGTCCACGATCATCTCTATAGTCTTGAGCGTGTTCAGCTCCAGGTTGCGTCGGCCGCACCGCAGCTCCGGACGCTCCCCTTCCTGTCGATATGCAGACTCGTCACCGTCCTTGTAGAGGCCGATGACAGCGGTGTCATCTGCAAACTTCAGGAGTTTGACAGTCGGGTTAACTGAGGTGCGGTCGTTCGTGTAGAGAGAGAAGAGCAGCGGTGAGAGGACACAACCTTGGGGCGCCCCGGTGCTGATGCTGCGTGCGGATGAGGTGGCCTGCCCCCAGCCTGACCTGCTGTGTCCTGCCCGTCAAAAAGCTGTAAATCCACTGGCAGGTGGCAGGAGAGACGCTGAGCTGGAGAAGCTTGGTTGAAAGGAGTTCAATGAAGATCCTATCCACGATCAGGATCCTCGCGTAGGTCCCTGCACTGTCGAGGTGTTCTAGGATGAAGTGCAGTCCCATTTCGACTGCATCATCCGCAGACCTGTTCGCTTGGTAGGCAAACTGCAGGGGGTCCAGCAGGGGACCTGTGACACTCTTGAGGTGGTCCAGCACGAGACGTTCAAGGACTTCATGACCACAGATGTCAAAGCGACAGGCCTGTAGTCATTCAGACCAGAGATTGCAGGTTTCTTGGGGACTGGAATGAAGGTAAACCGTTTGAAACAGGATGGAACTTTGCACATTTCCAAAGATCTGTTGAAGATCTGAGTGAAGACTGGAGCGAGCTGGTCCACGCAGACTTTGAGGCAGGATGGGGACACATGCCGCTTTGTTAATCTTCTGTTGTTTGAAGATGCATCTCACATCCTGTTCATGGATGGTTAACGCAGAAGTCAGAGGTGCGGTTGTGGTCGCGGGTGCGGCCGGTTGGGTGTGTGGTGTGAAAGTGTCCTTTTCAAATCTGCAGTAGAAGGTATTCAAGTCGTCGGCTAGTGTGCTATTGTTCTCCGCTTGGGGGGATCGTCGCTTGTAATTAGTCAGCGATTGGAATGCACGGCAGACTGATTTTGAGTCGTTCGCGCTAAACTGTTTTTCCAACATTGCTGCATAGTTTCCTTTTGCAATGTTAATTTCTCTAGTCAGCTGGTTTCTAGCTCGATTATACTGTCCCCGCTCTGATATGAGTCTTCCTTAGCTTGGCGGAGCTGCTTAAGTTTATCAGTGAACCACGGCTTGTTGTTGTTGAATGTGCGAAATGATTTTGTTGGTACACAAACCTCTTCACAGAAACCGATCTAGGATGTGACAGTGTCCGTATATTCATCCAGGCTGCCGGCTGAATTTTCAAAGACACTCCAGTCTGTGCGGTCTAAACAGCTTTGAAGTTCCATCTTGGCTTCATTGGTCCACTTTTTGACTCTTTTCACTGTAGGCTTCGCACATTTAAGTTCTCGCTTGTACGTCGGTATTAAGTGAATGAAGCAGTGATCGGACGAGCCCAGGGCGGCACGAGGTATAGCACGGTATGCGTTTTTTACCGTCGTGTAGCAGTGGTCGAAAGTATTATTTTCCCTGGTAGGACAGTCGATGCGCTGCTTGTATTTAGGGAGTTCGTGGTTGAGTTTAGCTTTGTTAAAGTCCCCGAGAAAAATGAGGGGTGAGTCCGGGTGTTTGCTTTTTCCAATTTCGTTGACTTGTTCGGCGAGCGTTAGCAATGCGGCGTTCGCGTTAGCTTGAGGCGTAATATAGACTCCAGCCAGTATGAACGATGCAAACTCACGTGGCGAGTAGAAGGGTTTACAGTTCCAAAACAGCGACTCCAGATGCGGGCCGCAGTGTGTGCTGAGCACCGTGACGTCCGTACACCATTTTTCGCCGCCCTTCGTTTTCCCCGATGATTCCGTGTCGCGGTCCGCTCGATGAATGTTGAAGCCGGGAAGCGCGACGGCGCCATCGGGTACGGCGCCGCAAAGCCGGGTCTCCGTGAAGCGCATGGCCGCGGAACGTCCGAAGTCTTTACCGGTCTTTAACAGAAGATGAAGCTCGTCCGTTTTGTTGGGTCGGGAGCGTACATTCGCGAGGTGGATCGACGGGAACGCCAATCTGTGTCCTCTCTCGCGGAGTTTCACCTGAATGCCGGCTCGTTTCCCTCTGTGGCGCCGCTTCCGCCTCCGTGCGCCGAAAACCGCGGACGCCGCTCCGGTGAGTAACTCGGGGAAAAAACTGAGCGGATTTGCGAAAGTCGGTGACAGAAAGTCCGGAGTAGCCTCCTTGATGGTTAGCAGGTCTCCCCTTGTGTAAGTGAGTCGTGTAAGGTCTCCAAAGACGGACGAAAAACACAAAAACAAAGACAATACTAGAGAGCGCGTTACCGAGGCGACCGCACTGGTAGGCGCCATCTTGGTTTGGCTTTTTCTATCCATCATTGTGGATAGAAAAAGTCGACACGCCTCTATTTAAATGACTGGGTTTTCATGTATATAAAAATAAATGAGAAAGAAAAATCATTTGAAAAATGTCGACCGTAAATGTGACCTGTAACATGAAAAGCAATTTTTTTTGAAAAAATCTTTGAGAGGTAAAGTAAAAGTAAAAAGTACCACTACCGGTATCGGTATTGGGCTGATATCGGTCTGATTTCAAGGCATCATTTCACATCATTGAAAGCGCCAAATAAAATTCATTTGTTGTTGTTTTTTTTTTTTTTTTATTCAGTTATACAGAATAAGTCACAAGGGTGGGAAAGTAACATAATTCCTCTTAATTGACCTTCTCTCATTTATAGCGGGGTGTGTAGACTTTCTCTATCCAGTATAGGTCAAAGTAAAACGTACAGACTGAAATTTAAGCGTAAAGTAATATTTAATTGCCAAATATATACAATGGAAATTTTGATAACTTGACACGACAGAAACGAAAGTTGCATTGCAGTCATATTAAGAAAAACATCATCGTTACAAACTGTTTAAGAGCGAGCTAGCGGTGGCTTGGCTGATGCAATCAAAACGTCTTCCCGTAGCTTTGCTAAATTAGCTAACAACTGAAATCAAATACATCTCATGTGGAAGTGTTTTTTTGGTTTTTTTTTTTTTTTGCAGATTAGACTTTTAAAATTTTTGAACAACAGAAGCTTGTGGTTTTCAAATGTAGCAAGTAAAAGCAAAAAAGCAGTAAAGATCCCAGAACAATTGAACTACAGTCACGAAGCGGACTACATCCTGGGCTACATCTATTTCCGTTCAGGTCAGCGCGAGTCACTCGCCTTTCTACCACCCAGAATTAGCCTGGCCCCTCAAGTTAACCAACACGATGAAAAGGTCTTTTGCCGACGGCGAATATTCTGCTCGTTGGCGCAGTGCTGCAAGCACGGGTTTTCTGATTTACCTGAGAACGCGCGCGCCCGCGTGTGAACACGGTGAGGTGCGCTTAATGCTCCCGCGCGGCCTCGCTCGCCGCCGCTGCGCTATTTCAGCTATTCCAATTAGCTCATCACGGCTCAAACAAAAGGCGATGGAGGGGGGGGATTAGCGTGTATCTTCTTCTGTAACAAGCAGACTTAATCTCTCGCTCCTCTCTCTCCTCGACTGATTCTACCTTTCTTTTTGTCCTCTCTCTCTCTCTTTCTCATCGCATTGATTTTTCTCTTGGCATGAATAATGACTCTCCACCAAAAAAAAGGGGCCATCTAACAATACCGTTCTATATAGATAACACTTTTGAGGACACACCTCTTCATCAATGAACGAATCAATCACAGTGGTCAGACAAGACCCTTTTACTTGCCCCCAACTTGGGCTAGGAAGAGTCTTTATGAGCAACAGTCACCACAATGGACATTATTAGAGTGTCGTACAAATATCTAATACACACACATACATTACAGAAGGAATCCAAAATGACTTAAGTCCAGTAACAAAGTATTTGTGCTTCATTACGGCATGCGCGATTGAGTTTCGTGTGGAAGAAGCCCATCCATCACCTTTTTTGGCAATTTAACTCTGTTTTTTTTTTTTTTTTTTGCGCCATCTAACAGTGGACAATGGGTGCGCATATTGCGCACACGCCCACACGTCTGTGTCTAAAGTGGCCTCTCCGCGGCCATTAGTGGCTAGACGCTACAGTTTAAAGTGCAGGCCTTTCATCGTGACCACCTCGGCGGGCGCTCACTTCATTTCAGCTTTATTTATTTTATTTTTTTTAAAGTGGGGGAAGGGGGGGAAAGGGCCTGTTAGCCTTGAAAAAACACCATTTCAAGTGAGCTAATTAGCCTCCGTGACCACATGCCAGACAACGCAAATGTTTTTGAACAATGAGCCACCAGCCCAGCCCTTCAAGCTCCTCGCCGAGTGAGTGCTGCGATAAAGTACACCCTGTACACTGGGAAAACGATAACAGCATAAATCAGTCGTTTTTTGGTGTCATTTTCATTCAAAACTAGTTTTTGAAAACATTGTGAAAAATGGATGTTTCCAAAACTTTCGTGAGTCTTTTGAATGCCTGTGAGCGTCGACCCCTCAGGTGCCACTGCATAAAAAACAGGCATCGTCATGAAAAAGATTTTGCCCGCACATGGGCTCAGGAACGCTTCAGAAAAAGTCCCTGTCAGTTAACACAGTTCATCAAGTTAAAACTCTACCATGCAAAAGCCAAAGTCACAAATCAACAACAGCCAGGAACGTTGTTGGTCGGCTGCTCTGGACAGTGCAAAGTTCCAAAGCCACCATGTTTGTATGTAGGTGTGTTTGTGCCCGTGGCGGGGGTAACTTGCATATCTGCGAAGGCACCATTCATGCTGAAAGGTACATACAGGTTTTGGAGCAACATCCATCCAAGTTACGTCATTTTCAGGGACGTCCCTGCTTATTTCAGCAAGACAATGCCAAGCCATGTTCTACACGTTTTACAACAGCGTGGATTGGTAGTAACAGAGTGTGAGTACTAGACTGGCCTAGACTGGCCTACCAGCAGTCTAGACCTGTCTCTCACTGATAATGCAGGGGCATTATGGAGCGCAAATACGACAACGGCGATCCCGGACTGTTGAGCAACTGAAGTTGTACATCGAGCAAAGAATGGGAAAGAATTTCACAGACAAAATTTCCACACTTCCCAAACGCTAATTATTAAGTGTTGTTCAAAATGAAGGTGATGTAACACAGGTAAACATGCCCCAGGCATCAAATTCATCAAATGAGTGAATATTTGCGACAACAAAAAATCTAATCAAATTATGAGTTTGAACATTAAATATCTTGTTTTTGTTGTGTATTCACTTGAATATAACATAGGTTGAAGTCATTGAAGATATTTTTGGCCCAAAACATTCTATGTGTGCATGGAAACTGAACAGTATGTTCGGGTGAAATATGCAAAAAAAAAAAAAAAAAAAAAGGGCCTGAAGCTTGAGGACAGAATTTAAAGCGGCAGTGCACTCGCCATAAGAGGAGGTCCCCGCTTGGCCTCTTTTGGTCAATAATGAGGCGAGGTGGGGGCAAGGAGGGGGGAGGGTATCTGTGGGCACCCTTTGATGGCCGCTGATGAGAGCGGAGTACCGAGTGCCTCCCCCGCAAGTCAGATCGCCAGGGGGGTCGAGAGTTGGCAGGAAGCGGCGCTCTGTCCAGATGGGGTCTCATCTGGCTACCGCCCCGTCCCCTCTATATTTAAAGGGGCGGGAGGGGGGTAGGGACACACACGCACACACAGACACTACCTCCCCCCCCCCCCAACCGCAGCAGGATGCACCACTTTCCATCCCAAATCCCCGGGAACGGACGGGACCGTCAAACGTCCGCCCAAGACCGGCAGACGGATTCGGCGGTGACATTTCGAACTGGTGTGATGGTCAGATGGAAAGGTTACACTTTGGAGCTTTGCAGATGAACGGCACAGCGGGAGGGAGCGAGGGGATTTAATGCATCATTTATTTACTTGCTTCATATTATTTCAACAAAAAAATGGAAACCAACCCCTCAATCCAAGATTTTCTACCAATGTGTACTAAAAAGTAACCTTTCATGCATGATTTCTTTGTTTTTATTCAAGTTAAATCTGCCTATTCGTACAGGACTTTCGAAAAATATTGATCTAAAAAAAAAAAAAATACAAATAATTTAAAATAGAATAGCCTTGAAAAGATGCTTTTCCTTCTGTAAAACAATCTTCCGTCTCATGATCGTTTGTAGGAAGGAAACTGCTTTCGAATAGCTGTCCGTGGTAATGACTGAGGTCAAACTTTCACCATAGACTCGTGCATATAGAAGCTATGTTTTTGAACAGCTTGCTGCTGTAGTGACTGATGCGCTGCTTTGACATCCAGACCCCAAAAGACGATTCTGTATATCCATCGTGACTGACGGACAACTGACTGAAAGATTCATGCGCACAGAAGGTTAAGGAGCTCTTCAACTGATGCCCACTGCAGTGACCAACTTTGCCATCATGAATATAAAAGAAAACAGCTTTGATTGAATCGCAGCGCACTCTGCATGAAAGGCTTACAAACAGCAGCAAATGCGCACACAGTCCGACAGAAAAGTGTTGTTGGCCCGGTAAAAAAAAGTAAGATGCTAATGGAATATTTCCTTTGCCTCCAGTGAACTAATTATGTCCGCTTCCTTATCTTTGCAGTGTATAAATCCCCACACTGAAGGCTGAGCTTAACATTTTGGGGGGGCGGCGGGGCAGAAAAAAAAAAAAAAAAACGGTCGAAATTGTAAAAACTAGCAGCCGGCAGCGAGCCAATTCCCTCATTTGCTTGCGGAATAATAAACAGCAAAAGGGTGTTTTGGGGGGGGGGGGGGTTTAAAAAAAAAAAAAAAAACTCTCATTTGTACACCTTTTCCGCCGACTGGTCTGCCATTTTGCCGCATGATAACATCAGAGCACAATAGGCACTGCTGTTTATCAAATGGAGTTTCATTCCTTCACAATGAAGGACGCAATGCAGAGAGAGAGAGAGAGCGAGAGCGAGCCTGTGGGCATGTGATCATTTCAGCTCAAATTGATGGAATAGGACGAGGGAAGTGTGGGGGGGGGGGGGGGAAGCAATTATTGATAAGACCAGCGGTCGCCGTAATTGAGCCCACTGCCCCGCCGCTGTGTTGCTTTTGCATCACTTAAACGCTAACACGAAGAGACGCCGGAGCAACAATTGTCGCGCTTAAGTGCCGGAGACGTCCACGTCGCAGGGACGACAAAAAGCAGCAGCTGCACTCACGCGTGCTTTTCTCAAAACGAAGCTAGCTACATTTGGGCAGCGGAGGTCAGCGCGCTATGGCGGTCAACGCAACTCAATGTCAAACAAAGACAATTACACGTTTTCGATTGAAAACGACAACATAACTGTGCCGCACGTCCGCTAGCTTAATGCTAACACACGATGGGAAACGCCATACACAAGCTAACGAATCCCTTTCGGTGTCGATACAAATGGCGGAGCAACATGTAAACAGACAATATAATAATACTCAGGCATATATTCTTTATTCTCTGCGAAGAGCGACTAATATTACTAGTCTTACTGAGCAACTGTGACTGTATTTATTATACTGCCCCCAGGTGGCCAAAGTGCACATACCAGAAGGATGAGCAAAATGTTCATTGAAGTGGAGCAAAAAAATGGGTCAAAAAACATGTAATATCTTTAAATTCCATTTAATTAAGTCATTACAAAACACTTTTATAAAATGCAATATGATTATTATTATTAATGCACTATTCGTATTTAAAAAATGTATTAAAATCCTTTTTGTCGTTTTTTAGGGGGGGACTAGAATGGATGAAGACTTTGAGATGTGAGTAACAAGCATGGTCATGGACCAAATTAAACGGCATATATATATATATATATATATATATATATATATATATATATTTATTTATTTTTTGTCTGTGTGCTGCTGTCGGCCACAGCTCACGCCCAGACACTCACGCGCAGACTCGCCATCATACCCACAAGACACAAAAAGAAAAGATGGAGGAAAAATCTACTCGAGTACAGTAATGAAGTATTTGTACTTCTGCGAAACGACCTCGCCGACCCGACATCGGGATGAAAAGCCAGCAAAGTGTGGGCGGCGCTCAGCGGCGGTCTGGTCCGCGGGGACCCTCCCAGCGGCACTGATTTCCAATGCAAAACAGCCTCCAGTGCGGCTCGCTCGTGCGAGGCAATCCATGCTAATCATTGCGAAACCCGATAAAATTCCATCCGTCCGTCCATTTTCTAGATGCCGTATCCTCGTTAGTCGCGGGTGAGCTGGAGCCAATCCCAGCTGACACTGGGCCAGAGAAGCGGGACACACTCTGGACAATCTTTTAACGACCTTCTCATCATCCGAATGCCGTAATCCGAACTACTGTGATTAGCGATGGTGGAATCTGGACTCTCGTGTGATGAATTTGTTTTGTTTTTGTGTTTTACGAAAACGTTCAAAAAATGTGAGCAAAACGTTTGCATTTAGCAAAACATTAGCATAGCATTTTGGTCAACCTACGGCTGAACAGTTTCCCAAAATACATCATGCTATGCTACGAACACGAGATAGCATTTTCGTCATTCGCTTTGCACAAAGCCACACCCCCATAAGGAATAGGGTCCAATCACAGTACAGCACAAAACAGTATCAGCTCTGTTTGACACTTTTGTTAGCTTGTTAATCAAAACGCTAACATGATGATGCAATCCGGCCGTAAAGCGAGCCGGCTATCACGAAAGCTCGCTATGTTATCGCTCACGCGAGTGTAATCACTCGCGAGTCGGATCACGCAATTAACCCTCGGCCAGAGACTGAGCGTAATCAAGCTCCCGGTGAACCGAAGTGGGGGAAATTAAAATGCAAAGCTTCACAGCACCTACTTGGGATTACAACCAAATTACCTGTCATAAAACGTGACGTTAATTTTCTGCCGACTGATGAAAGCCCTGAGAGCCAAGGAGGGAAAAGACTCCATTTCTGTAATTGTACTTGGATTCCCACTTCTGACACCCACTGTTGTGGTAATATTTCTGTATTACTTTAAAGGTTTGTGTGTGTGAGCGATTCAAAATGACTTGAATAAGCACTGGATAATACTATTCACTATTTCTTCATGACAATCGAATTTGAATTTGAAGGTTAACTCGAATGTTGAAATGGATTGCGCTGGATTTATACTGTAGTGTATTTGTGTATATGTCCGCAGTCTTTGCCTCATTTCTCGTGATTTGACTCGTTTCCCTTAGCAAAAGCACTCTAAGCGGCGCCTAAATTCTTGTTTCCGAGCTGGCACCGATGTAGTTTCAGGCCTGAAGATGCCGAGCGTGAAAAACAAATGGACTTTTTAGCGGGCCAAACATTGCTCATTCCACGCTTTGTCTCCCCTCACGTCATGAAAACCAAACAGCACATTAAGACTTCTCGGCCATCTGCTGGACAAATGCCACGTTCATTCCCGGCTTGTGTCGCGAGGCGGCGGGTCGGCCTCGCGGTCTCGTCACTGTCAGCGGCGGACTGAAATGAAGCGTGTCTGGCCTTTTTCTTTTTTTGCATCGCTTATTTTGCAGCTCCGATGAAGAGCGATGATCCGCCGGCCGCCGGCCGCCAAAAAAGGTGGCGATGGTCTCCGTCGGCGACTTGGAGATGAGGCCAATATTCCCAATATTCAAAGTGCGTCTGGGCAAAATCCTCGCCGCCGACTGGGGACACTTGTACGCTTTGTACAAAAGTCACCGGACTCAAATTACACCTGCGTGTTGTTATCTGAAATAATCGGCGGGGAGGACGACAAAATCGTTTGACGATCGGGTGAGAACGTGTTTTATTTCTTGTCACGCCTCATATTATACGTACGATATGTAAAAATAAAGCCCCTAACAGCTCTTTGTACTTGTACACTGCTCAAAGAAACGTGAAATAATAAGCAAAGGCGCCTCATGTTCGGTAGAGCTGGAGGCAACGTGGCAGATTGCATTATAATTAGCATCGTTGTGCGTTAATATTGCCCGCTTGTTGGATCAATAATACACGTTGTTGACACCGTCTCGCATATTCGACCAAATCGGCCGAATACATTGCGTTCAAAGTCATCTGAGAACGCAGCGCTCTTGCGCATCAATGTCCAGCGGTGGGAAGTCGCAAACAAAGTACAAATACTTCATTATTATCTGTACCTTCGACTCCTTTCGGAGGCTGCGGGACTCTCTTCGTTTTTTGCCTCGCGGAGAGAATCGTCACAGACAGCCGTCGACATCGACAGTTAGAATACGCGACAACAGCCGCGAGCGGCTCGGAAGCGTCTTATCCGACTGAGAACGCGACGTTCAAGACGTTGACAGCTGTTCACGTGTTGTTCTGATCGCCCACTTACACACACGCACACGCACACGCACACACCTCGGGAGGAGCCCCCGCAGGATGAAAGTTACCGTAACTTTCACGAAAGCTTTCTGTCGGCTTTTCCGTTTCTCCGACAACGTTGAATTTCCTGAAGAACACCTCGCCCGGTGATGCAGCACATTTGTGAGCGATTCGACGAAGGATTGGGTTTGAGATGGGGGTTGGTTAGTGTTCAGGGTCTTTGGGTTAGGGTTAGGTTCGGGTTAAGTGTCGGAGACTTAGGCTTGGGTTCGAGTTTTGGGATTGGAGTTTGGGGTTAAGGGTTAGGTTTCCAATTTTATTGATATTCACGCTTTCGCTGGGCTGATATGAAGCATCGGCATAGACTTTTGAATATACCCAATGTGATGTCTTTGTGACGAATCGCCTGCAGATACAAAACCAAAGCAGGCACTTTGAGTACCATGAACGTAGAAATGCGCTATACAAGGGAAAATCCATTTACCATTACAATCTGTGCTCAGGTGCAGCTGATCACTCGCTCACGCGCTCTGCTCAAAGTGAGACCGAATAGACGTATGTAGGACGACGGACACTTTTTTTTTTTGTCTTCGAGTTCATCCAGGCACGCAGACGGCAAACGGGAGACAAAAGGATATAAGTGCATGCAAAATAAATGGCGGCCTTCTAGCGTGGTGCATATTTCACGACGTGAGAAACGGCTGTCGAGCATGAAAAGCAGCAGAATGTCGTTTGCCTCGTTTCTTGAAAGAAGCCCAGAAGAAACTTGCGCTCGATAATGAAAACTTAGATTTTGGATCCTTGGGGGGCTTATAAGCGGGGAGGGGGGGGGCTGCATTTGAGGCCGTCTGTTTGACAAGAAAGAAGCAGCGAGTAAAGACACACTGCTATGTTAGCTTCCCACGCTAGCTGCCACATGCTAAAAGCCATTGTGCTAAAGAGCTTTCGGCTCCCAATCACATGCTCACGAAGCTTTGAGCTTCTGCGTGAAGATACGAGACGCTGTTATGTTAGCTTCTCACGCTAGATGCCATGTGCTAAAAGAAATTGCGCTAAAGATGTTTCTGGTCATTATCACTTGCTAATGACGTTTTGAGCAGAAACAATCGCTGCTGTGTTAGCGTCTCACACTAGCCGTCGTATTCTAGAAGTTACATGCTAATGGAGCTTTGAACCCATTAGTGAAAAGTACAGACTGCTACATTAGCTTCTCACGCTAACCGCCGAGTACTTCAAGTTATTGTGCTAAACGTGTTTTTGGTCACACGCTAATGAAGCGCTGAGCTTTTTGAATGAGGACATAGACTGCTATGTTAGCTTCTCACACTACCCACCACATGGTAAAAGGAACACTGCTAAAGATGTTTTCGGTCATATTCGCATGATAATTAAGCTTTGAGTTGAGGAGCGAAGATGTAGACTGCAATGTTACAATTTCACACGAGCCTTCAAGTGTGAAAAGATATTTGTGGAAATGATTCTTTTGAGTCATAATCACATGTTAATGAAGCTAGGGGCTTCTGAATGAGGAGGTCAACTTCTATGTTAGCGTCTCACACTAGCCACCATATGCTAAAAGCAACTTTCTAAAGATGTTTCTGGTCATAATCACTGATGAAGCGTTCAGCTAGTGAGTGAAGCCAGACTGTCACGTTAGCTTGTCACACTAGCCACCGTATGCTAAACTACTGTGCTAAAAGTGTTATTGTCATTTATTTTTTTTTCGGGGGGTGTTAAGTGGTGTGCCAGCTTTCATGTGGCCCCTCCCCTCGGCCCTAAAAGTCAATCGTGACATCTCAAAGCCACGGCGCGCCATCTCCTCCTCCCTTTTCTTTTACTTCTTCGGTGCGCCATGACAAGAAAAAAAAGTGGGGCAGCATCATGCAAGCTTACCTTTCACACCCCCAATTAACTTTAAGAGGCAATCATATCTTTTTATGCTTTTTGGCTCTGTTTTCTCTATTCAAACTCCTCGTTAAAAGCGTATCATGACCTCCGCCCGCCTGCCGTCCCTTCCGCCTCCTCTATCCTCCTCCGTTTATCCTCCATCCATCCTTCCTCCTCTTCCTCTCCAGACCTAAAGTGTCAAGCATCTGGAATGAATTGCCCGGGCGGCCCATTTAACCTTCTCATCCCATAAAAAGTATAATTGGTTTACTAGAGAAAGAAGCCCTTTTGCAGGCACGGGATAATCCCTCAGCGTGATTAATGCGTCTTTAATCAATTGACGTAGGAGGGGGAGGGGGAAAAAAAAAAAAGAAAAACACAAAACACCTCCTCGCAGGGAGAGAGAAAGAAGGTCAGCGAGAAGGGAGTCATCGGGGCACGAGCGAATGATGGATGGAGTCAAAGCACTTATGAGAATTAACCAAACCTTGCTGGGGGTTTTTTTTAGGGTTAGGTATTAAATGTTTAAGGTGCTTCTATGACGGGTGACAAAAAAGAAACACGTCCCAGTCTTGTCACTGTTCTGCGATCATTTTGTTCACTATTTTCACTCTGGGCTTCTTTTTTGTGCTTTTTTTTTTTTTTTTTTTTTTTTTTTGCCCATTCATGCCAGAAGTACAAAAGAAGGGCTTTCCTATGATGGAGGGGTTGACGAGAGACAGGCTCTAAAGGGGAAAGGTTAAGTTTGGCTGCGGTGTCAAGGGTGAAGGTCAAATGGTGGGCCGGGGTCAAACATTGTAATAGGATGTCCTCAAAATGCGCATGACAAGTGCACATCTGCGCGCAAAAAAAGATGATTGACCACAGACAATCAATGACAATAGAAATAATCCATTCCTGACTTGCGTTGTCACGGTGATTCGCAGTGTCACATTTGAACATACAGTGCATCTAGAACGTTTTCAGCGCGCTTCACTTTTACCACATTTTATGTTACTATTGTATTCCGAAATAGAATACATTTAATTTTTGAATCACCTTGGGATCCGCTTGTTCCCCATTGTCACCAAGTCGTAGAAGTTAAAGGGGGGAAAAAAAGCATTGTTAGAAAACACAGTATGTATATCTTATTTTGACACACATTCACTGCCATTGACGGCTTTAGAAGTCAAATATCCAAAACGTTTTTGCCTGCCAGCCGTTACCTCGGAACATCGTGCGCCGGTACCGCCGTAAACCGAGGACCCCTGTAATGTTTGACTAATTGTCCGCGAAGGCCCCACGACGGGTCCGCAACCCGCCTCTGGGTCGCCGCCCGCCACCCTGGTTGCCGCCATTTAACGGGAATGAAACAATCGTAAATGTATAAAGGTTAGCCAAAATACACAAAAGGAAACAAAAAGAAAAATAATCCTTTTGTACAGCTGCTCCAAAGTTGTTCTACACTGAGGCTCTTCCAAGGTCAGATTTGATCCTTAGCTCCTAAAATTGATTTTAGACTTAACCAGTGTGCGAGAAATGGCGGCAATGGTGAAATTGTACATTGTCTATGGGAAAGTGGTAAAAGTCTTCAAGGGGGAGCTTGAAACAGTCCGGAGAACTGTCTGTTCTTTGATGTTATGTTTTTTTTTTTATGGAAGCGTGTGGACAGTGTTAACGGGTTGAGTCTAAAACAGCCTGTGAGAACTGTCTGCGTTGCCACCACATTTGCACAGGTTGCCGCAGAAACATGCACCTGTTGCTCCTCCGAAGGTCTTGGGGGACTCGCCAAACAGTGGAAAAGGAAACAAAATCATCATGACTGTTATTTTTCATGTCTTAGGTCAAATACAACACGCCACTGTTTGATAGTAGTTGTTTTTTTTCATCCAAAAGCACAAGCCAAAAAAATCTGCAATTTTATTCTCTAAAACATTGATTAAGGAATTAATTATCCGTTGATTAATGTTAGACAGGCGAGTAATACATTTTGAAAAGATCTGTAGCTCATAATTTGACACACAGACAACTATGAGGATAGTGATGGTCCAGAACATAAAATATATGCATGGAAAATTAACCGCACGAAAGTCATTTTCCGTGGAATTTGGTTCAAAAATCCCATTCGGAGGTTCTGCCGTATGAGGACAAAGTGACGACTTCTTTTTTTTTTTTTTTTTTTTTCCCCCCCCCCCCCCTCCAAAAGGAAATTTTCTCGCCGGTAGCGTTTGCTTGGCCCCCCCGCCCTCGAGTAATTTTCCCCTCCAGCGCGGCGGGCCATCTTGTTCACAGCGAGGGCCGGCGAGAGATTTCCGCCGCTCTGGCGACACATTTGAATACGACTTGCGGCCCACGCTGCCACGTATGAATTTAAATGGCACCCCCGCTAGACAGCGTCCGACGGCACACTGCAAAATATAAATTTATGACGAGTTGTCGATTGGAGCAAACCCGCAATCCTTCCATTTTTTTTTTTTTTTTTTGGGGGGGTGACTTTGTGTGCAAAAAATTCATTTGGCAATTGCTGGTTTCTCATGGCTGATTTGACAGCGCTGTGCATCTTTCAGCGAGACCCGGCTTACACTTGATAGAACAGTGCTTCTCAAAACTTTTGATGCCAAGTACCACCTCAAAGAAAAGGCGTTATCTGCCCGTTTCTAAAAATGCATCTGTGAGCGAGCCCTTCTGTTGGAAATATACACTGTGTATATTTATATTGATATGCCTTTGCACTTCTACATCAAATGTATTCTGTGTTAAGCGCGAGGGTAAGAAGGTAAACCTTTTTTCTCTCTTTCCCCCGATATTGTGCTATCACTTTTCTGAGACAAAGCGCGAGATGTGTGAGTGGCATAAGTCAGATGATAAGTGCCTGTTCAAGTCTGTTTGTGTGTATATTTGAGGTCGCCTAAGGAGAAGTCGGCCTTCGGGTGTTTTTTGAAACGTGCCTTCGCATGCAAGTTTGTATTCAATTGGATCTCATTATTCTCAAAGTGCGACTAAAAACTTTTCAATGTTTCTCTTGAAATTTGAAATTGACATCATAAACACCCCCACGCTGAGTTTCTCCACCCACGACTTGGCAGCTAGGCTGGGTGAAGATCTGCTATTCCACGGCCGGACCGTTTTTTTTTTTTGTTTTTTTTTTGCGCTCTCTGAATCCCTTTGTGATGCCACAAGGTGGCGCCAAAGTACTGTCGAAACAGGAAAGTAGTACAGTAATCTCGCAGTACAGGAACGGATTATTTTTCTAATAATTGCTTTGCATGTCTCAAAACATCCGAGTTGGGCGTCATTGAATGTGCACACAAAAGTCTGTTTTGTAGATTGGATTTGAATCTCGGCACCGATCCTTTTGTCGTACGCACCTTTCACTTTATTTCCCGCAACTCTCTCACGTGTAAACAGCGGCGGCCGTCTGTCTCCATCTACTTCAATAACGGCTCCACGCTTATTCCCTTATTCATAAGACTCCGGAGCGCCAGCCAGCAGGCTCTCAGCGCTAACTGCGGGGTGAGAAAGGGAAATCAGCGCAGGCGCCGTTCGTATGCACACGCATGCCTCGCCTTTGCACTGCGACAACGCCGCAGCGAGCGGCGAGGCGGGCTAAAGGCCGGCGGGGGGGGGGGGGGGGGGGGGGGAATAAGGTGAAAAGGAACAGAGATCACATTCGGAATAGTCTTGAGGGCGTCCGCCGGCGAGAGAGACATCCGGCCCGGCACGGAGAGCGTCCTTTAATTGAAGCGCAGCGAGCCCCGCGCCATAAATATTCCGCCGGCGTACGCCGCAAGAGAGCGAGAGAGAATGCGGGCCCGCCGCGGCTGTGCGCCGAGTCGCCTCCTTATTGTGTTGTTCTATTATTCCAGCCGAGCGGCTGAGGAATACGCGGCGGAGTGACCCCCCGCTCTTCTTATGCTAATGCCGCAGTCGGCGCTGACACGCGGCCTTCCGCTGGACACGCTGCAGCGCGCACATTAGCACAAAATCAGCATGGGAATATTGCCGCGTAGTCGCAATAACCAGCTTCTCCGACGTGCCGCCGCCATTGGAAGGCGCCAACCGAGTACAAATACTTTGTGGCTGCACTTATTTTTTCTGAAAAAGTCACCTATTTGCAGCTTTTGTGCTCGGTCTTAAACGGCGCCAAAGCCCCGTCTTAATCGGAAAGTAATACGGTAACCCAGAAAAGAAATGCTAGCGATGATGAGTTGCTACCTTGCCGCGCCTGCTAAAATTGGACCTTTTTCCTCCAAAACGTGTTTAATACGGAGCATCCAGATTGATTTTACAATAAATACAGAGGAGCGGTGTACTTGCAAAGTGCATGTGTTATTAAAAAGCATGTTATCATCCGAATTTGCAATTCTAACTGCATATACAATTTTTCCATGCTTAAGCCTTAGGAACTCTGCCTAGCAACAAATGGCTGGTCAGAAATATGACCAATTAAAAAGTGAGTGAGTCCATTCAGCTGCGTTGCTAAGCTAAAATTTGGGCTACAAGTATTTGGTACAGAGCATCAAGATGGATTTTGTATTTAATACAGAGCAAGAATTTACTTGCAAAATAACATTTGTGTGTTGATCATAGTTTGCCATTCAAACTGCCAATATCGTACATATTTTTTTCCTCATTGGGCAAGCCGCAGTTTTGTACGGACGGATTATTAAGTTATTAATAAACGTGCGTTATCGTTCTTGTTTTGCCATTCAAAGGGGCAGTTCCGTTTTTTTCCTCCGTTACGTACGCTGCCTAGCAACTAGTCGAGCAAGACCAATTCAAATCATTTTGAGTGCACAAGTGACGTTTTACAGTGATTTAGAACTTTCTGCGACTCGTGCGAAGATCCCAAAAGTGGCTGAAAGAGAATGAGTGGAATAGCCCCTTTTTTTTTTTTTTTTTTTTTTTTTTGCGCACTTCACCGGAATGGTGTGCAGTTGTGAATACAGATGAATTTCTTTTCTTCGCAAAGGTGCAGCGTCGAGGTGCTTTTTGTGTTGCGAGAGCCCGCGGCTTCTTCTGCCCATTTATCATTCCCGTCGCAGCGGCAGCGAGCGGCGCATTCATCTCTCCGTCCGTCAGTTCGACCAGCCTTTGTTCCACGCGCGGCTTCGTCTGTCTGTTTTTTCTTGCTGATATGAGATTTTGTTTTAAATTAACACTGCTCTTGTATTTGTTCTAAATTTGTTGGTTGTTTGTATATCATTGTGATTGTATAATTGCGAATATTGCTGCTGTGATGTGCTCGTCAATAAAAAAAAAAATACAAATAAAAATAAAAAAGATGAATTGTAACTTTGGTGTCCACAGGTCAAGACATTTCTTAAATTTAGAAGTTGAGCAATTGTCTTACTCTTAAAACAAGAACAAAAGTCTCAAAGACCGGTTTTGGCTTATTACTTGTAATTCTGGTTGAATATTTGCTGAGAAAAAGATTTTTGTAACATTTTGCAATATTACGAAAACAACGTCATTCCAACATGTCAATCTTCAAATATTTTTTCCTTTATAATATTGCTTTTTTGGGGGGGACGGTGGGGGGCCCTAATTGTCTGTGTAAAATTGACCTCGAGGAGTAAAAAAAAAAAAAAAGTTTCAAAATAACTACTCACACAGACACAGCCGTTGGTTACATTTCAAAATACAAACTTAAGGCATCATTTTACGACACACGTGCTAATAACTGGCACTAAAATGTCCAAAATTGTATTTATCAGCAAGAAAATTGAAAGGCAATCAACACAGATTGTAATGAGACGGGATTTTTTTAATAGTCTACCAGTCAGTGTTTTAAGTACACATTTTCATTCTGACATGGGTGCAATAATAATAAAGACAAAGATGAACCTTCATGGTGTGTATTTGCCTGGCTTTGCATAATCCCGTGTAGCTAATCCCCTCATCCATCATGGGACATTCATCCACGCTCGTCTTCCACATCCAATTAGCGCTGAGCTACCGTCTCAATGTTGACCGCTAACGAGCGCGCCGGGTGCCACGCGACGGAGCCCTTTGTCTCCGCAATCATGTGTTCGTCACAGCGCCCCCCGTTGACTGAGGTGGACATCGGGTCTCACGCCGACAGATGCCACGCAACGTGGCGCCAAAGCATTTCAAACCGAGAGCGTCATAAAAGAAGAACACACCAGTTGGATTGATTCACTTAGCGAGGTGCGTAACGACAGACCCCAAAAATTATAATAATGACATCAACACCATGCATCTAGCATGTACACAATTACGAACCCATGTTACACAAACAAGCGTATTCACGAGGCTCGTCGGTCGTATTCGCGAGCACACGAGCCTAAATAACACGCGAGCGCAAACTGACGGGGCATCACACACTTTACGCACTTTATTACACGAACACTATAAAGTCATGACGCAAATTTGCCAATACGGAACCGCAAATATGCAGGGCTTCATTTTACATCTCGCGTTTTAAGAAAAATATATCGCACTGACGATATCAAATACGTTTGCTGTTAATAATGACGCTCTCGCCCGGAGTCCGCTGGGATTGGCTCCAGCACGCCCGCGACCCGCGTGAGGATGAAGCGGTACAGAAAATGGATGGATGGATATAGAATAGGGAATACAGTCGCGCTCCAAAATATTGGCATCACTCTGCGTCTCGCCGCCGCTCATCCGTCGGAAAAAAAAGCCGACAGTCCACGGAGGAGAATTCATTCGAGGCAGAATCGAGGTTGCTCAGTGCGGAGGTCAAATAAAAAAACGCGGAGGGATTTAGAGGCCGCAATGTGCGACAAATTGCCACGGGATTAATGTCGGGAAAAAGATGTGTGTGTCCGGCGCCGATGGAATCTTTTCACGGCAGAGAGGAAAACATCTGGCCCGCCGCGACGCCGTGTAAGTGGACGTCTTCTGTCAGGAGCTGCGATCGGCACAGCGGGCGCAAGACAAGTGCCAAAGCGGCCCCGCGTCGCGTTGCTATTTGCAGTCGGCGCTATTGAGGGCTTAACGCCGCGTGGAACCCACGCGAGCAATTGACGCTCACCCAAGAAGGTCTTCATGCCACAAAACACTTTTTTCTACGGCAGTTGGAGTTGGGGGGGGGGGGGGGGGGCTTTAGGTGGGCTAAGACTGTAAAATGGAAAGTTTTCAGCCCCCCCTGAAATAAGCCTCGCGACGGCGCACGAAGCATGTTACAGTTTTTCATCAGGGCCAGAACAACGTGCAAACAAGACCTTTTGAATGTTGCAGTCATTAAATAATTGCGTAATCAAGTGTAACGGTATCTGTATGTACTGCGTAATTAACCCTCAATTCACCTGCACGGCAAAGTGCAAATTGCACAGTGTTGAGCCAGCACATTTGAGAAGTGTGTCGCGCGACTTTATTTTCGGCTGCCTGGCGGCGGCGGAACACTAAAGCGCGATCGTTACAATATGATGACACCGTCGTACGCTCCAGCTGGGGCTCGTGCAGCTCCTCGCCGCCTCCTTTGGCCCGCGCCGTCTGCGGCCGGCAACGACGAGCCAATACGCAGGTGAGCCACTTCCCCTTTCAAATAAGAGCGTATCCTTCCAAAAAGCCCACCTTCCGCTCCAGGGGCGTAAAATGCTTTGGTGGCCTTCATAAAAATCTAAAATAAAAGCACTTTCTTGCATGCTGCCTCTTTGGAAAAACGTCAGGCTGCCGCGTTGGCGTGTAACGGGCCTCGTTGGAAGCTCTTCATTGGCGCACGCAGAAGAAACGTCGCTTTCTTCACTCGCGAAGAAAAAAAGGGCAGCAGATGGAACGTAATTGAGCGCTAGCGCGGGAGATGGACGCGCTTAAGCTAGCGCTGCGCCACTTACAAAGGTGCATGAGCGTGTGTAGGTGTCTGCACGTGTAGTTATGTGTGTGCGTGCGTGTGTGTGTGTGTGCCCGCGCATGTGTAAGTGTGTGTTTAACCATAAGAGAGAGAGTGTGTGTGTGTGTGTGTGTGAGTGTGTGTGTGTGTGTGCGCGTGTGTATGTATGGATAGTTATGTGTGTGTGTGTGTGTTTGTGTGTGTGCACACGTGTAGGTGTGTGCATGTGCACGCGTGTAACCATGAGAGAGCATATGTGTGTGCGTGTGTAAGTCTGTGTGTGTTAGCACGCTTTGTGATAGCCTAGCTCCGATTTGTTGTTGTTTTGCGATGGTTGGACCACAATTGCGAAACCTGCAAAAGCCGACTAATTCATACCAAACATAGCAAAACGACCAAAACAAAAAAAGAACCCGCCGCAATGAATTGCATGAATGGCGAAAGGCCCGCCCCTCCTTCGTGTTTGTTTTCCGACAGCAGCTCGGGAACGGCAAACAAGCGGAGACGCGTCGTCTGTCTTGTCGCGTTGCGTTCGGGGACCTCTTGTCACCGACGTGCTCTGCGGGGCGGGCGCCTGTTCGCTCTCTGATGAAGGTTGCGGCGGAAGCGCGGAGGCGGTCGCGCGCGCAGGACGGCGAGGCGACCGGCAATTCATATCAATTAGCGGAGTTAAAGCGCGTGAAAGTGACCTCGCGCCACCGCCGCTCGCCCGATGCACTCGATCCGTACAAACGGAGCCCGTAGAAAACGGAGGCTGACGGCCCTCGCATGCTTCGCAATGTATTAAAACGCTAAACACGTAGACGAATTTGCACCAAGCGGAGCTTGACCAACTTTTTTTTTTTTTTTTGCTCACCGGCCGCTGTGGCTAGTGCTTTCCCGGTTCCGCAATTTGGGTTTTGGATAACGGCTCCCCAAAAATATTTGGCGAGAGGGGTTCATCGGGTTCACTTTTTTGTTGTTGTTGTTGTTTTCTTCCGACGTCAGCAAAAGGCTGCACAAATGGGCCAATGAGCAAACAATCTGTCAAAAACTCTTTATGAGCGTTTCTCGTCTCACACTGCAATTGGTTTGTTATACAGATCCCGTTCGAGAAAACGAAATATATATTTTAGATACAATTCAACAACATTTGATGCGTCCTGAAACTCTTCAAAGTCTCCGAGCGAACGGGTTTCTGGCTGCGACCGCTCAGCCCGATTTGAGGCGACATCGCCTTCAGCGAGTACGCGTTATCTCAAAGCTTGGCGACGTAGACGACCTATCATATTGACGCTCCGCCCCAAATTCTGCTTTATGTCATTTACAGTAGGATACAGAGACCACATTTCACACTCCGCCGCAGCTTCTTAAATATCAGGATTCCCGGTGCAAAATGCCACCGCGCGGCGAAAGGTCGGCTAATGGCGGCTAAAGTGGCGGGGGCGGGGGGAACAAAGCGTTGTGTAATCAATATGTGAGCCGTGGACGGGGAGTGATGTTTACATAGATTTTACCTCTCTGGCGCCACGGCTGTCTGATCAAATAAAGGATGATGACGACGATGATGATGATGATGATGATGCAGTGAGGCGGAACACAAAGCCCACCTGTGGACTCGAGGCCAACACCGCCGTCGCCTGCGAAAGACGGATGATGTCAATTCAAGCGTGCGGCGCGGCGCGGCAGGCGGCATTCCGACCCTTTGACACACACACGCTAACGTGCGACACTTAACACGTCCGCGCGCGTGTGACGCTCTGGCGGACAATATAGCAATATCCACACGCATATATTCTTATATGTCCTTTATCCTCGGAAAAACAACAACAACAACAACTGGTTATTATTACTGCAGTTTACTGACTCACTCACGGTAGTTAAGCATCAATTAAGAGAGTGGGGAGGGTAGCGCCGACCTCCCCCAAGGCCCAAAAACATGTATTTTAGGGTCGGTTCATTGGAAATAGTGCACATCATCTGTGCTAATACAAATGTTCAATATCCTCAAGCGTTCCCGTGTAAATTTCAACAATTTGAAGAATAATCAACAAAATCTCCAGACCTGTAGGTGGCGCTATTGTACATTACTAAGTGGCCCACGGCCGAAGAAGAAGACATCCTATCAGCTATCATCTGGGGGGAAATAGCCTGTATTTTATCTCGAAAATACACTGGTTTGTATTTTAATCATCATTACATGAAGACATATATCTTGAATACATAAAACGTTATTTTCTTGAAAATATTATATTTCCGTCGTAAAAATTCATCTGGAAAATATACAAGTTTGTTCCCGTAAGATTGACTTTAGTAGGAAATATTTAGCAAAAAACAGACTATTCTTTTAATATAGGACATTTAATCTCGAAAACATAAAGACCATTCTTGTAAAATTATGACATTTTTCTTTATTTTTCAAATTATCTGAAAAATATGTCTATTCTCACAATATAGCTTTTCAACTTATTTTATTCACCTGAATATTAAATCAATTCTAAAAAATAAAACTGCTCTCATTCTCAATGTAATATTACCACGAGCAAGAAAATATGACTATTCTCGTAAGAGTAGGAAATGTTTCTTAAAATGTTTATCAAAAAGATAAACTATGACTAGCCTCGTAATATTCCAACTCTCGCTCGAAAATGTACAACTTGATGACTTTTACGACTGCACCTTTTTCTCAAAAAATTTACAACTTCATTCTCGTGAGAATAACTTTTTTCTTAATAATTACCGAACTTTATTCTCGTACAGCATTATTCTTTTGATATGACTTTTCTCAAAAATATACTACTTTTTTTCCCCCTTCTGGAAAACATGACTACCTTTCCAATAGTAGGACTTTCTAGAAAACATGACTTTATAATAAAAAAAAATCAAAATAAAAAATCTTGAAAATATTTAACTGCTGTGTAAAGACTTCATTTTCGTAAAAATATTTTATTCTCATAAGAGTGACTTTTTTTTCCAAAACAAACAACTTTATTGCCATAACATTTGTTTTTCTGGATAAAATACGACTATAGTCATCATATATATATATATATATATATATATATATATATATATATATATATATATATATATGGGGGGGGGGGGGGGTGACGTTTTAGAAGAGTGATTACGGAAAGTTGAAGTAAAAGTACTCAAATCAAAAAATAATCATAATTGGAAAAAGTGAGTGATAAACTGCGATCATCAAGAGCGAGGAGTCGTGTTTACAGTATATGCACGCGTGCCGGTTTCATGTCGCTGCAAATTAGTCACAAATAAACCAGATAAGCGCCCGTGAGATGTGTGTAAACAAGTAGTTTTGCAAAATGTACGCATATTATTTATTACGATGCTCATAATAGGCCGGATTTGCTGCTATTATCCATCAAGATGAGGCTGGGGCAATGCAGAATGGGAGATTTTTGATATATATATTTTTTTTAATCAATCTTATGAGAAGAATGGGTTTTTTTTTTCATTAAAAAATGCCTTTTTACCTTTCCCTTTGAAGAATCATAATGTCGCGGGAGAAAAGTTGTCTTATTTCAAGGGCAAAGTCAATTTAAGGATTTTTATTGCAAGGACAGCTACTGACAGTATTTGTTTTCTTGAAAATATACTATTTTTTGTTGACTTTATTCAATGAAATATTACAAGGTCTATATTGACCATTAAGACCTTATTTTCATACTCATACAACTGTTGTCATTATAGTAGGACAACTTTGTTTTGGTAAGATTCTGACTTTTCTTGAAAATAAATATTCTTTCATTCTTTCTAAGGAATATTATAACTTTTTATCCTGAAAATACACAAACTTATCAAAAAAATATGTCTTTCTCAAATGTTTAAACCATCTAAAACATAAACCATCTAAAACATCATAATAATAGAAATTAGAAATATAAATTATTCCAATTATTTCTTGTAAGATTACGACGGGAATATTTTTCAAATAAAGTAAATAAATATGATTTTTCTTGTATTACGACTTTTTAGCTTGAAAATACACAACTTTGTTCGTATAGGAATGATATTTTTTTCCTCAAAAATATTCAGAATTGTTTTTTTTTTTTCAACTATTCGGAACATGACAACTTTTGAGTTAAAACATTAAAAATCACATGATAATGGTCAACGTGTAAATACTTAACAGAAGTTTGTTCTATTCTTGCTGCTGTTTACATCGTTCTGTGATGACGCTCGTTCGTCAAATTACTCCATCGAAATCAAGTTTCCCCGTTGAAACGAATCCACAAACGCCATCCATCGGTTCCAGACACGCAAAAAACACCTCAATGGAACTGATGGTGGCCGGATGTTGTGACGTTTGTTGCCGTCATCTCGTGGCAGAGTTTCTGAAAGCGGACGTGTAAATCCGATTTTTACTCTCAACACAAAGCAAACAAAATTGAAAAAAAATCTACCCAGCAACTGCAAAGTCGAGGCACTCTTAAGTCAAGGTACCGTTCTCGTCTTGTACCGTACGCCGCTGGTGTAAAAGCACAATTTCCCCACGGCGACACTTAATAAAGTCGTTAGATGGGCGTGGGCGTGCCTAATGTCGTCGCCAAGGTGGAATGAAACCAAGTTTGCTGGCACATGCGGTGACATTTAAAAGTTGACCGTTAAATCCTGGACTCCAACTCATATTAAAACCTCCAGTGGTGATCAAATGTCATTCCTGTTAAAATGGCAATACTGTGTGTGTATGCAAGTATGTGCATATATATATATATATATATATATATATATATATATATATATATATATATATATAGCCATATGATGGCTTTATTCATTATGGTCAAATCCCCCCAAAAAATCATCAAGCCTTTCTGACATCCGCTCGCCTTCATCACGACGCAAATATTCTCAAATGTGATCCCACGGCAGCGCTCCGAATACGGTGGTCGCAATTGATGACAGTGGGGCGCAACCGGCAACATCAACACCCAAAATCGGAAATCTTCTGACATCCCCTCATTTTCACCTGGACATATTCTCAAACATGAACCCCCCCATGTTTGTTGCACCATTTGTATAATTGGTTTTATAACTCGCGCTATTTGACGCTCGTTCCGTTCACCCATCTATGGCGTTTTCTGTGTTAGCATCGCGCTATCATCGGCTATCAAGTTATTTGGTTTGGGGAAATACGCAACGTGGAATTCTCGACAGCTCGTACGCTGTACTGTATACCACGTATAGTGCGGACGGGTCATGTCGTAATGACACTGCGGCGCTCACTTCTTCCAGGCGCCGAACCCTCAACGGTATTCACGCGCACACCTCCTCCAGGGTTTGTTTGTTTGTTCTCCGCCTGAGGTTAGCGTTTTCCCTCCACCTTTAGAAGAACTCAGCAGCCCGCCGCCTGCATGCGGCAGTCACGACGCGATTTGAGAAGACATCTCCTCGTGTGCCATGCCCACCATGCCCCCCCCCAAGTTTTAACTCAATTTCTCAAAACAAAGGCTACTTTATTGCTGTATATAAATTTGTCTCAGTCATGAAGCATGGTACCTGCCGGGTGCGCTGGGGCACTGTGCCACTTGCCCCTAATGCAAAAATCAACACAGCTCGGAGCGACACGGCGAGTCTATCGTTTTCCCATGAGGGACGACGTCAGCAAAACATCCCTGGCTCGGGTGTCACACGGCGAGCGCCGGATTTGATGCTGATTGATAGCTGAGTGTAGGAAATCTCAATAAGTCAAACAGACAAGAAAATAAGGCGAGGTACACTGAACGTGAAGAACAGCTTGCTTGGGAGATTCGGGTTGGTGCCAGGATGTGCCAACAACGTGTTTGCTTTCACCCGCTGCTTTAACTCGTAATCGCACGCAGATAAAGCGAGCGGGGGCGGGGAGGGAGCCCAATTAGTGCAGGTAAAGTGGAGGGGGCGGTCCTAAACAGATGTGTATCGTCCCCGCTGAATATTTCATCAACATTTGGCAGAAAGTAGCGGGATTCAAATTGGATCCCCGCCCCAGAGCCTCCGCGATTGAACGAGGCCGCTCGCTTGAACTCTTTCCGCTAAGCGGTCGCAAGCGTCGTGTTAACATCCAGACTGGAGTCATGCAACAACAACAAAAAAACATTTGGTTTGTTTGCCATCGCCATCTGTCTAGAGCACGCGGTTCAAATTTAGTAGCAATCAGACAAAGTTGCTCGGACACATTTTCCAAAAATCACCATAAAATGGCAGCTTCAAAGCAAAATGGCTGACTTCCTGTGACTTTTCAGGCACGGCTTCTTGAGACTTTTTGGCGGCTCTACTCATGATCGACACGTCTACCAAATTTCATGGTGCCAAGTGAAACTGGCACAGGGGCCTGACTTTGTCAAGAATTCCCGCGCTGCTTTATGAGCAATTGTTGCGTTGTTTGACACGTGCGTTCGGGTTAACCTTTCACACGCCACAAGAGGCTGCCGAGGCATTTTTGTACAACGCTGCGGAAAAGGTCACGTGCATTGACGCGAGCAGTAAAAGTGGATTAATAAATATCACATCCCTTTAGGAGTGGTTGTTAACTCCAGCCAAGAACAAACACGGCTATTTGGAAATGTGATCGTCAACTTAAAGGACTTAACACAACACAATTTCGGGGCTTGGTGGATTTTGCTACGGTTTTAGCTTGTTTGGGGCATGTTTGGTCACGTATTATCAAATTTGTCAATTGAATCATTTAATGTACGTTTGTTTTGCTCGTTTCACTGCATTTTTTTTTTTTAAACTAACATCAGTTCTTGGCAGCATAAAATATCCCATTTCTTTTTATTTTCTAACTATTCAAATTCCAGAAGTAATATTGAAGTGATTGTTTCCCGTACCACTAGAGGGAGCCCGCATACTACACTTTTTCGAAACAGCGCTTTAGTGGTCGTCGACGTATGAAGCTACATCTGAAAGCAACAGTGTCTTCCGAAGCATCCAGGCTGCACTTCAGCGAACATTATCTTTGTTATTGACACAAATGTTGCTAATGTCCACCTTGCCGATTAGCGCCGGAAAAGAAGCACACTCACTAGTGACCTTACATGGCGGCTTTAAGAGCCTCGTCGTTTTCTGACATGCAGGCAACATCCTTGACGCAACGATGCCGCATTTTTAATCGAAGGTCAGCGGCATTCAATGTTGGTTTTCGGCCTTGCCGCTTACGTGCAAAGATTTCTCCAGAGTCTCTGAAACTGTCATGATCCGTGTGTTTGTTAACTTGGCTCGTATTAGATTTCATTTTTGTGTCATGTGACGGCCCTTTGTCAATGTTACTGTCTTGTCTTGCTCGTTCGGTTTTCTTTTCCACGCGTCCTCGTCAGCCCTGCCCCTCGTGTCTACCAATCAGCTTCCTCCAGCCCCTCGCGTCTTGTCCAGCAGCTCCTCGTTGTCTCGTCAGTTTGCTTGCGTTTAGTTCACTGCTTTCTTTCAATCTGGGTTGGTGCGTTGTCATCTGTCGTCATGTTTTGTACTAGTGAGTTTATCCTCGTGTTTGGATTTTTGGACTTTGTTAATTTAACATTTGCCTCCGTGATGCTTGTTTGCTTTTTTTTTTTTTTTTTTTTTTGCTAGTAGTGCTATTTATCAAAAAAAAACAAAAAACACACATTTCAAAAATGTGTACGTGTATTTTTGGCTGAAACGGATTAATGGCATTTCTGTTCAGTTTAATGGAGAAAGACGATTTGGAAACACACTTTTGGCGGCAGATGTTCAGCATTGTAATTAATGATATATTGAAATGTGTCGCTTAAATTACATTTAATTGCTTTGTGGGTGAATGAATTTAAAGTGATTTTCAGATGCACGTATGCTAATGTGAGCAGCCAGCAGATAATGAAGGCCCACCTCAACGTTTATCACCTGCAGGTTTGAGTGCATTTTGTTGGCTCGGATCTCATGCATTTACAGTATTTGAGTCTTTTTTTTTTTTCTTTTTTTTTTTCATTGTTCGCTCATGCGTGAGATTTCATTAGCGCTGCAGGAGGCTACTGCACTAAAAGCAGCATTGTAATTCAACTCATACATTTGCCGTGTGTGTGCGTGTCTGTTTTTTAACTAATAACTCTAAATAGTTATTTCATTCAACTCGCATGGCACTTAAACCACAGCACTCAAATAATGACGCCATTTTGTACTTTTTATCGACAGCAGGTAGCTTATTTGCAATATGCTAATTGCGTGTATTCATCGATAGACAAGAAAGCTGGAACACGAGATCCAATGCTTTATAAAAAGCTAGATATAAAAGGCTACTTTAAACACTAGACAAAACAGAAGGCTGAATAAAACACAAGAATGATAAAACACGAGATTTAACATTGACAAAATGCTACAATAGCATTTAGCACACTAGATATCAGGTAAGAATAGGCTGGATAAAATGCTAGTTCAAACAGATAGATAAAGCGCTGGCGAGAATGCTTGCTCTAATTCTATTTCAGAAGCTTGACAACATGCTAGTCCAGACGCTAGAAAGAAGGCTACATAAAACGCTAGTTCAGATGCTAAAAAAAAAGCTGCATAAAAAGGCGAGATATAACATTAGCTAAAAGGTTAGCTAAAACACCAACTCAGATTCTTGATCAAATGCAACTTGAGACAGTAGATAAAACGCGAGCTAGAGGGCTTGATCAAATGCTAGTTCAGATACCAGGAAAAAAATATGCTAGTTTAAATGGTATATAAAATGCTAAATAATATACTAAATGCAGTTATTGACGGATGGACGGACACTATCTAAAACACTATTTGAAGATAGTTCTAGATCAATAAATGCTGCGTGTGTATTCCCTGGAGGAGGTAACGTGGAGAAGAAGAAATGAGGTTATTGTTCCTGTGAGGATGAATGTAATTGGACAAATGACTGGAGCTGATCAATGGCAAATGGCAACCAGTCATAATTGATCTGTGTTTATGGATCACGGCGCTCGATAGCCGCCACTACGCCGCAGATTCATCAATCAATCTGTGTGTAAGAGTGGGGACAAATGAAGCCAGCGTTTGCTTTCACTCGCACAGTAAAAGGAAACGCTAGCGTAAACGCTAGTTGAAATGTTAGATATGAGGCTCGATAACATTAATTCAGACGCTAAATAAAATACTAGCTCAACTACCAGTTTAAATGCTACTTGAAACGGTTGATAATGATATGCTAGTTAAAATGCCAGAGAGAAGACTAGATAAAATGCTAATTCAGATGCTAGACACAAAAAAAAAAAAATAATACAAAATTTAAAAAAACGTATGAACGCTAGATAAGGCAAATGCTAAATAGAAGGCTTGGTAACATGCCAGTTCAGACGCTGGATCAAAAACTACTTCAAATGCTGGTTCACCACCAGATGAAATGCTAATTCAAATGCTATTTCAAACATCAAATGCTGGATGTGAGGCTAGAAAGAGGGCTAGATCATTGAAATGCTAGATACAATGCTACGTCAAACGCTTGATAAAACACTAAATAAAATTCGAGTTGTGAGTTGAGATGGCTAGCTAAAATGCTAGTTCAAAGGCTTGTTCAACCGCTAGATAAAACGCTGGATAGAATGCAAATTCTTACGTTAGATAAAATGAGATAAAAACACTACTTCAAAGGCTAGCTACTGCATGAGGCCAGATAGGAGAATTCAGAGGCTAGCTAAAATGCTATTTGCTAAAACATCCGGTTGAAATGCTAACTAAAACGTACATCGATTAATGGTTTTTTTTTTTTTTTTTTTTTTTTTTTTTTAAGTTTTTAATAGAAAATACGGGGACGTAATTTTGAGAAAACAATTACTACTGTAGGTTTTCTTTCGAGGGTGGTATTTAGTAAAAATTTGAGAAGCGCTGCACTAGGGGAAGCAGAAAGGGCCCTATGTTTCTTTCGGCACCATTTCGCTTGGGTGAATGGCAAGTCATTGGCAGTGACTGCGGAGATTGACACCTTTTGGACAACGACAATAAGAACCAATGAGTTGAAGAGCAGACAATCCATTTGCAGATGAGAAATGTCTGGTCCCTGCACGACTCTGACCTTTTTGTGCTGTCGGCGCAGACCATTTTGTGGACACACTCCATCTCTTGGCAAATGAGGCCAACCAGCGAGCTCCAAGGAAGTCAATGTGTTGCCTGTTTTGTGCGTAGTCATGGGAAACGGATGTCACGGAGCCCGGACTTAACAATCGACCGCGTATTCAAAGCCTCAACGCTGCTGGACTACATTATAAACACGATATGCAGGATATATACACACAGCTCTTATTAAATAAAAGCGATGCATGCAAATATGAGCATCAGATGGAGGCCCAACAGACAGAGCGCTCCGCTCCCTCTGTTGGCCTTCAAATATCCAACAATAGAAGCCAACATGGACTATTTACTGTCTGCGAAGCGTTAAGTGTGCAGAGAACCTAAACTGATCCACTGAAGTGATCAAATATTCACCCAAAAAGTCAAAAGCATTTACTGCACTGGATTACAAGAAAGCTCAAAATCACCTGCACAAGATCATAACTCTGTCGTGAATTAACCCTATGAGAACAACATATTGTCTTTTATACATGTCACATTGTACAAAAAGCTATAATCGAAGATCAACAATAACAAAAAAGTCCAAATTGTGAATAGAAGTGATGACAAGAAAGCTCAAGTTGCCTGTCAAGGTTTTACTCCAGTTTGGTCTTTTTGTAGTGCTTGTGAATCCCTGGGTCCCACTTCGGAAACCAGTTGCTTTTTTGTTATTTTGTGGGTCAACTCCCACTTCTGACACCTATACTTCCTATATTACTTTGATAAACACGCAGGGAAACACCAATAGTTGTCTTTTGTGAACCTAGTCAATCCCCTGCATCCCACTTCTGAAACCAATTTTGGCAATGTTTTCTAGACTAGAAAAACACACCCGTGTCATATTGTACAGTTGAAGCAGATTCTTGAATTGCATCGTATTGCCTCACGTGAGGCGTTTCCGACGTGAAAGTAAATGATGAGAAAAAGTCCCACGGGAAGCTTTGCGCTCGTTCATTTTGCCTCATTTCCTGTTGAAATTATTCATCAGCTCGCTGCTCATTAATATGAAAAACACTGAAGCGACATTGTCTTGCTCGTGTGACCTTTCCTGCCAAGATGATTTTGGGAAACGGAGGGATGTCTTTAATGAGGACTGTTGGGTCTGCGTCTAATCGGACGATGATGGGAATCAAGCTTATCGAAACCCCGTCACGATGCCACTTCATAGCAAGGAAACAATCATGAATGGGCCCAGCTGATACAGTACATACAAAATGAATCATGCGTCTTCGCTCTGCACCTGCTCATCATTTGTTTAGCTTTCTTGTCAGAGTAATTATTTGGACTAGTTTTTGTTGTTAATATTGAGTTGATAAGTGACTAATTATCATTAATAATTAGAGTAAGTGTTAGGGTTTATGAAAAAAAATAATGTATTTTGTGCTGCACTTAATTAATTTCAATGTAATTGCTAACTTTCAATTTTAATCATTAAATAATCAATTATTTGTTATATATTTCAAGCTATTAATTAATTAATGTTCTTTAAATAAACACTGTGATATAACACCAGTTTTACCTGCAGTGCATGTAAGCAAAGGGTATTTTTTTTCTGTTATTTTGAATTATAGCTCATCAATAATGACATGGCCGTTAGGGCCAGGGGATTACGGTTCGAGACAAAATGTAAAAAATACATACATAAAGTGAGTTGTTGTTGTTGTTCCTGACGACTGTCGAGGTATTCTTACATGAATTTGACTGCACGTAATTGCACAAAGTGTCTTGGCTGGTGGTGAGCGTAATGAATTTTGGAGGTGGCAATTTACAAAGGCAGTGTTGCATATTTATGAATAATTAAAGGCTGAATATTCAAATGAAATGAAGGCACGCTTGGATTTGCACCCGTGCTGATGTTTGGCCCGTGAGGTGAGGCGCTCGTTGCCATTTGCGCTCACGGTTCAAGGTGGCGGCTCAGGGAGCGACTGAACGTTGTCGCGCTCGTCCCTCATCCGAGACGCACCGGCGGATGAATGACTTTCACCTTAAAATAATCAACAACCAATTCGGTTAATATCATTTATTTTCATGTATTGGAATATGAGGTTGTCGTTTTTTTGTTTTGTTATTTTTGTACTCTTCTATGATCATGTAATAGAACCAAAACAAAAAAGGAAATCCACTTTTTAGGGGGTGGTGCGCCTCAGGTGTGAAATAAATGTACCCCAAAGCACATCGACGTCATATTAAATCGCTTGAAAAGTGCTTCCCACATCTGTATCTATATTTTCAATATATTCTTAAATGATGATGTCAAAGAACAAAAACATCTTTAGGGGGTGCGCCTCAGGTTAAAAAAAAAAAAGAAAAAGCACATCAACTTATATATCATATTTCCGATTTCTAATGATATGGTCCATATAGCCACGTATGATGACACAATACGAAAAAAGACCACGTTTGTAGTACAATGAAATATGATTGAAAATAGATTTTGCCATCTTCTGCAGTGCGTTGAATATTTGTGTGTATGGTTTCTAGCGAACTAGAAGCACATAAGCGTTCCCCCCAACGAGGCCCCCTTTTCGCTGGGACCGGGCTCCCCTCCAGGTTACCTCTCCCAAGGTTGCTGCCCCAACCCCCCCAAAAAATATTTCTATTGTTCAGTGCTCAGATCTTCACACAGGTGGCGATAACAAAGCGCTCCTAATATTAATATGTATGAGCTCCCTGTGATGGGATAGGATCAGTGGCGGGACGAGAGAGAATAATCATCAAGCAGCCGCGCTCTGCTTCTGCGCCTTCCATCTTTGTCCAGTGGAAGCTGCTTTTCAACTAAAACGGCTCTCCACTAACCTACATTGTTGACTTTGCAGGTTAAATAAGAGAAAGACTTTTGATATAATTAAAAGAATCATGTTTTGGGAATATTATGTCTTCATATGAGGGTATATTGAAATTATCTTGACATATTTGGAAAGCACTGGTCAAGAGCTTTAATATGAGGTCTGAGTTGATGTGCTTCTCTTGCACACTAACTTTTTTTTTTTTTTTTTTTTTTAACCTTCGGCGCGCCCCCATAAAACTTTATTTGAAATTACGTCTTCACATGAGGATATACTTGAAATATGCTTACCGATATGAAAAGCAATCATCAAGGGATTTCATATGAGGTATTACCCGATTTATTTTTTCTTTATTATCTCAGACGCACCCCAGAAAACTGTGGCGCTCTCTTTTTTTATTTTCATTTTTGTTATTTTGCATCATTGTACGAGGATACGCCGAAAATATAGCTAAAGATCCGGAAAGCACTGGCTGACGGCTTTAACACGAGTTGAGTTGATGTGTTGGTGCTAATTATTTTCATCATTTGAATATTGTATCCTCGGCGCACCCCCCGAAAAACAGCCACATTTCACATGCAACCGCATGGTCCTAATGCCCTTCGGGTACGCTAGTTCAATCTTCCTCAGCAAACAGAAGATGCATTATCTGCGGGGATCTACTCTGACTTGAACATATACTATAATTTTAGATAAATATTATCATTTGCTGACATTTTTGTGCTGCATTCGAACATTAAAAAGCAAAAAGACCACACGGGTGTGAAATAAAGCCCGGGTCCCGGTGGGCTTTGAGCGTGTTGCAATAACATGCGTTTGCTTGTCATCTGACCTCCATTTTCTCCTCCTGACCCCGACTCACACGCCAGCACAAAACATCGAACGTGGCCGCAGACGGAGGAGGCGGCGCTCGACTGAGAAAGGGAAAAAAATGAATCAGACGCAGCACTTTTGATTGGTGTTCTGATTGAGAGTCTGCTGCTTTTCCATCAAGCTTATTGCAAAAGGCTTTGGCGCAAACGGATGAGGCTTTGAACAGGACGCTGGGTTACGTATCGTTCTTTCAAAGCCAACGCTTTTCCCGTGCGCCAGAGGGTGATGCAGCAACGCTTCTTTGTTTTTTGTGTGGGTTGTGTGCCTGATTAACCCCAAATAAAGTTCAGCTGTTCAATTCCCCCCCCCCCAATTGAGCTGTACATGTTATAGCTCACATATTTATTCTGACTTTATTTTGTTAATACCACAAAATAATTTGAGCAGGGGTATGCAGACTTTTTAGATCCACTGCAAATGTATATATTATTTTTTGTGGGGAGTGGAACCTATCCTTCCTATTCGTTGTTTTTGTGCTATTCAATAACACGACCACTTTGGCGCCGTCTGGTGGCATTTTCGTTACAAGGAAACAATTTGAAGTGAGTTGAAGAGCTTCATTTAGTTAAGTCTTGTTGCATCAACAGACAAATACAAAACCTTTTATGGCTCGGACATCAATTCCTCGCCGATTTTTTCAATTGACTTTTTGACTTTTGAAGTCACAAATTCCCCCTCACGTAAAATTGTTGCTGCCTTGCAGAGTCCACCATCTTGAAACATCACCAGAAGGTGCGACCAGAGACAAAATGGTAGCATTTTTGGGACAAGTGGCCTCACCTCATCCTTAATGAATGTCCAGCCAGCGTTTTGGATCCGTTTGATGTTTTCATACAAAATCCATCGATTCATGCATTTGTGGGAGTGGACTGCTGCCGTCTAAACAAACGTGTGTCAGGAGAGGACGGAGCCCAGTGGGACGCCCATCGCGTGACGCCGGGTTTAAAATGGAGCCTCTTTTATCTTCTCCGTGATTGGCTGATAAGATGGCAAGAGGAAGCGGGAGCTGGGAGGAAAAGCAATGTTCCACAAGACTACACATTCATTACTGCAAATAAATCTCCATTAACACAAATGCCACACACATAATCAGGCTACGGGAACAATTATACACTTGTGATTAGTTTCTCCGCCACAAAATTGTGAGTGACACCTGCATAAAATCTGGAGCTGAACAAAAAGGAATAAAAAGTACTCAGCTAGCTAATATTTTGGTTTGTTTATTTATCCCTCGGGGATGTTTTTAATTTTTAACAAAATTCTATCAATATATTTAATAAAAAAGGTGACTATTGCTTAATTTAATGGTACCCTGCAACACTACAGTATAGTGCAGGTGAAGGGGCATGAACAAAACAAATCAGTTATTAAATGAATAAAATTAATCAAAAACATAATTCAATTCTGAATAACTTCATTTAAGTGGAATACTGATTAAATCGATGGTACCCTGCAAAACTATAGAGACCGTGAAATCAATAAAAACAAACTTTATTTGATTTTATATAATAACGTAACTGAAACATCATTTTTAAAAATCAAATAAGCAAATACTATTTAATAGTACCCCGCAACACGATAGTGCGAGTTAAAAAGCCATGAACTATGAACTATAGTAATCATAAATGATTAAAAATAAATAGCTTATATATTACGTATTTTTAACAGTCAACAAATGAGTCATGAAATAAATCAATTGGTTCATAAATAAATGCAATCAAATTATTTGTGAACATGTTTCACATTTTAATGAATTACCGGACAATTTAATAAAGTGTCACCCAAGTGTAAAAAGCTCAAACTCACTCGTAGATGACGTAGAGGCCGATGACTGCTTGTGCCCGGGAGGAGAGTCTCTTCACCCCTAACAAAAGCTAACCGTGGTTATCATCACAAAAAGGCAAAACAAAGACAAAGGGCTGATGGAGTTGAACCCTTTGGTGTTCTCGTGAGATGCGCCGATGTCGTGCATCATGACGGGACTTTTCTCGACAACGAGGAGAAATTGCGTGGAGCAGACGCAGAATGCAGGAGACAAGGTCTTCTGACCAACACGGCGCTCTCTCGTGACGGCAAACAAATTGTTTCACGTCATACGGGAAATAACGATGGGTGATGAGGTGCATGCCTCAGGGGGAGAGGCTGCATAGAGCAGACGCCCGTTTGGAATGCTGATCATGGTTATTCCTACGAAAGGTCCCGAGTGGATCCGGACTCTTCAAACGTTGGCTAATTCTGCACGAGAGGCTCCGTTATTAGCATCCTGCCGGCTTTAATCTCCAAAGCCTTTTGACGGGAAACAAAGAGCTGCTCTCCTCCGGGAAGAGGAGAAGAGAAGCTCGTCGTGGGAACAGGTGGGGGAGGACGCAAAGTCGAGGAAAAGAAAAGAAACGGGGTTCGGGTGGTTAGCCATGCGTGTTTATTATATGTAAGGCCTGCTACACGCGCAAAGATAATCGGGCTCTTTTTGTCCCGATTTTGCCCGTTCCCGACCAAAGACAAAATGTGTCTTATAAAATTATCTTATAAGATGACCTTAAGTCAATTTGTCCCAACAACCCGGTCTGAAATGGGTCGGGGCCGTGCCATCAAAATCCTAATTTTTCTTTGACCTTTGCACAAAGCGCCCACAAACCGGGAGGATTTGGAATCGGCGGCGTCGTGACGTAGAAACCGCGCTCATCATTCAAGTACGTGCCCACTTCGTGGTAACTACAGGCCTCTCAGGAAAACTGACTGAGTGACAACGTGCCATGCAAACCTCCAATTTGAGTTGAGGCACAAATGGCATCCATGTATTTTGGGAAGAATCCCTGAGCATTTCGGAAGCAGAATTGTGGCTGTGTTCGGGCCCATTTCGTAAACAGAAGCTGGAAGTGCACTTCCGGGTTTTGAGCGCTAAGCCTCGCAAATACAGTACATAAAAGCATACGAGTCGTGGTTTATGGCAAACCATAACTATATTTATAATTTCATTGTGGACTAAATAGCCAATTAAATATCAGTCATTGTCATCAAAATGCGCGATGAGCGTCTCGCACGGACGGTCTACACGACAGTGAATAAAACTGACCTCAAATTGAAACGCTAACATTGGATTCGAACCCTAATTTAAAGCCCTAACCCCAACTTGAAATTTGAATTTAAAACCATAACCTCACTTTGAAACCCTACCTTTGGATTCAAAAGTGAGCTAAAATCCTAATTATTGTTTGAAACCCTAACCCAGGCTTCAAAACCTAATTTGATACTTACGTGCAACCTTACTTTGCATGCTTGTGTGAAACTTCTTCCAATCCCTAACCTTGGGTTCAACTGAAGTATTAAAAGCCTTTATTATTTATTGGAAGTTTCATCGAAACCCTACTCTTCAAGCCTAAACCAGGCTCGGAACCCAGATTCGAAACTCTTAACCCTTGTTTGAACCCAGACTTGAACCCGAATTTAAAACCATAACGCCGACTGTTTAATTATGCCGTGCTTTTTAATCTCCATTGGCTGTCAGGACTGTCTTTAACACATTCAGTGCCACTGACTGCTTTAGAAGTCAAATATCCATGTTAAGTGGGAGGGCTGGCACTGAATGAGTTAACATAGATGCTACTTAAGTGTAAACGCTTGTCTAATTTGGATTGAGAAAGACAACGGGTACAGCGCCACCTTGTGGCTCAAATTTACACTGCAAATAATAAACCTCCCCAGAAAAACCCAGCTCTTTTTATTTACTCTTCAAATAATGGCCTGGAACACTGTATGGCTATTTTCTCTCTCTTTTTTTTTTTTTTTTTAAATAGAAGTTCCACTTTTGAATCCCCGCTTAGCACTAAAAGACAACAACAACAACAACAATAATACCGAAAGCCAGCAATGATATGTTGACATTTATTGTGCGGTGACTTCTTATATATACACACACATCCAATTTTTTAATTTTCCTTTTTTTTTTTTTTACATCTAAAATGTACATGAGCAGAAACAATAAATTAATCCCGCTAGCTGGCCGTCAACGTGGACACGGTGGGAAAACGTGACGACGAGGGCGGTGGTTACGTGATCAACGTGGGTGGGTTAGTGTTTCTAATAAAGAAATATATACAGTATATATGTTTTTTTTTAAACTGTTAGCCTTGACTATCACTAGTGTGCTACATACACGTCAACAATGAGAGCATTCACTTGTTCCTTATAGAAAAACAAACGGAATTATTTATTTTATTTTTTTTTTAAATCATACAATTTAGTGTGTGGAAGTTAGGGCAATTATCTTATATACAAACAAACCTGCTCTGTATTGGCTTTCTACCGCTAGTCTAGGATTATATACACACACAGTGACGTAAACAAAGAATGCACAGGACATACTGAAGGGTTCCCACACGTAAACATGCATCCTACAGTACTACTGAGCAGGTGTGTGTGTGTGTGTGTGTGTGTGTGTGTGCGCTCACAACATGGCTGTGTTGTTCACTCGCTCTTTCGTCGCCATTTTTAATGAGGTCTTTATTGCACTTGAGCCATCCAACTTGCATGACAATCAATGAATGAATGAGGGCAAACTCTTTGGAAGACTACTGTACATTGTGTGTGTGTTTAGTTACGTAGCGCACTTAGCGGAGCCTAAAGACGGCCGTGCTTGTACGTTGAACCGTGTAGCGTGGACCCCGCATATTCGCTGTAACTGTGTTCAGACCGCAGCAAAAAAAGTTTTGCTTTGGCGCCATCAGGTGGCATGTTGGCATCCAGGAAATATGTTGAAGTGAGTGGAGGAGTTTCATTTAGATCAAAAGGTGTCAAACTCATGGCCCATCACATCATCGTTTTTGTGGCCCGCTAAAGTAAATCAATCACTATGTTTCTTTCTTGCGACATTGGTTTGTTCCTTTTCATTTGGATAGAAAATGTAGACCAAAAATGGCTCATTTTCTTCAGTTGTGATGCAAGATATTACAAGCATTTCAAGTTTACATGTTAAAATTCGATACAATAATCAAATATGGGGGGAAATCGTGTAAACGGTATAACAAAAGGTGATTACATATTTATATGATTTTCACAGTCATATCGACACTCTGAGGGAAAGCATGGCGGCTCGAGATGAAAATTAGTTCAACGCTACTCAATTCTTCTTCGCCATCAGTCCCCATCATCTACAAACGGCGGGGGTTCACGCTAGCTCCACGAGTTCTGGCCCTTGCTCAAGTCCCTGAAGATGGCGCTAATGAACGTTTTCAAGTCGTCTGGTGGACTCACAATGAAAATGCTAACAACGCTAACAAGAGGCAACCAGCTCCCCATGCCGCTTTGCGCCACAAAAAGACAGGAGAGAGATGGCTGCATTTGTTTGTCATTTCGTTTATTCCTATTGTGCAAGGTGGCGTCTTTTAACACGAATAACTGGCGAGAGGCGCCATCGCATCATTCATTTAACACATTCATTGCACGTGCATGACAAGGACTTTTTTTTATTCCTTTGTGGATTATTTGTAACCATTTTGTTTATTTCTATTGTACACGGTGGCGGTTATGATGAAAAACTGCTGAGAGGAGCGACCGCATCAGTCGTACGACACGTATATTGCGCGTGTTCATGTGCCGCTTATGTGACGGAGCAAACCGTGAGCTTTTTGTTTTGCACTTGTTAGACGGACATTGCACTGAGGCGTTATAGGGAACAACTTAGTGTGTGTGACAATCTAAGACGCTCATTCGAGCTTTTAGCATGTGACGTACATTACGTCCCAACATTCCAGGTGTAGTTTCTGTTAAAACACAAAAATTGTTAAGATTCACATAAAATAATCCCAATAATGCTGGAATTTCATCTACTATGTTTTAAAAAAAAAAAAAATGGAGGGGGGTGGGGTTGCGATAAAGTCGTTGCACTTTTTCCCCACGAGCTATTCCACAGCACAACATGACGAGTGTCTAAGTGTGACGGAAAAGAAGGTGACGTGGAGACGACGTGACTGGACCTTCCTGGTGGGGCGGCTCAAGGCGACTGGGAGCCGGACCTGTAGCTCTTCAAGCTGCCCAGCAGACTCTGCACACCCTTCTTGACACGTCGGGCCACAGAGTCGGCGGGCGGGGTGGGCAAGCAGGAGGCCAGGCTGGGCTGGGCGGGCGTCCAGACACTTCTGGTACCGTAGCTTTAAAAAAATAATAATAATAATAATTAATTTTTAAAAATGTTTCAATACATTTCTTGTACTAGCACAGCGATAAACAAATACACTTTTTTTCCTCGGGATAGATGATAATAATTTAAAAAAAAATAATAAAAAAGTGAACTTTTTTTTTAATGTTACCTTTTTGCTTTCTAGGACCTCAAAGGTTTGTTTTACTTTAAGCTGACAATACAAAGTAAATTGTCTTTATAAATAAGATAAAACAATAACACATCATCACCTTTTACATAGTTTTCCATGGGACACTTTCTGCTTGCTAGGATCTCAAGTGCGAGTTTTTGTGATAATGCAAATAAATATTTCATCATAATGTATATGACCTCGTGGGAGTTTTATTTTCATCTGATGAACAAAACTGTAATGATAATAATGATAATATAACTAACAGGTATTTTGTCAAAATAATGAGGGGTTTTTTTTGTGTGTTTTTCCTCTTAACGGCATTTTCATTGGTTTTCTATTTAATTAAGTGAGATTTATTTTAATCTGACAGTATAAATCTAAAATGTATTTCGGAGAAACATTTTTGTGTTTTTTTTTTTCAAGAATGGCAACATCAATGGGACATTTTCTTCTACGACCACAAGAGTGAGTTTTATTTCAATCTGACAGTCCAAGAATTGTAATTTTTTTTTATTAAATTTTGAAAAATTTAATATTTGGTGATAATATAACACTCTGACATGTAGTTATGGAAATATTTTTTTGTCTTTGCCTGAGATATGATCACACTCATAAAAGGTGTTCATATCTCAGGCTGAGAAAGAGTGGCTGAAGAATGTCTCAAAGTGGAGAAAACTGAAATGATCATATTTTCCACACCCACGAAGACACAAGCACAATTTGAACGTAGTTGCTCCCCACTACACAACTCCTCGACCGAAGACTGACCATGCAGGCGGCCTGCACGGCCTCGCTGAGGCTGGCGGCATTGGGCTCGCACCAGAACTTGTGGCAGTTGAAGTCTCGCGGGCCGTCGGCCATGATGAAGGCGAAGGTGCGCACGTCCCTGCCCACGCCCATGAAGGAAAGGAAGCGCACCCGGCACTCCGACAGCACCTCTTCCGTCTGAAAGGAGCAATTTCATGAAACTCGCTGCTCATTATTAAAGGTAAGACGTATGAAGGGTTGTGTCCAACGGGGTTTCTCTCCAAAAGGGAGCGCTTTTATTTTCACATTGCCTGTAAAGAAAAAAATATCTATTCATTCTCTGTAAGATGATGATGAGTTTTTCTTAAATAGCTTCATTTAAAAATGACATTGTCGTTTGCTTTTTATTGAAGGGGGAGAATTGATTAGGATCAGAAATCAGATTTTGGTGGGGGAAAACATTTTAATAATCTGAAATGTTATTTCTAAGGCAATATCGCCCAGCCTTAGTGCATGGCCTCAGATTGTTTGACCTGTTTTGCGAGTATGGTGAGCGTGGCGGGCGCCACGTTGACAGACACTGGCATCCAGTCGCTCTTGTCCGTGCCCTCCACGGCTGCCGCCAGAGCGTCGTTAATCACGTCCATACCTGACAAACGTCATCGAGTCATTTATGTGCTACATAGGGAGGGACACGATGAGGAGCATAGAGGACAGGATGAGAGCTGAGTGACGAGTGGAAAATGAGAGTTTTCTTACCCACGGGCTTTAGCACAGGCTCACAACCAAGGTAATACACGTGGAAGCGCTGGAAAAGTTCATTTTTGGGAGATGGAAACTCTGTTGAAAAATAAGAAGGAACTTGGTGAGCCATTTGAAAATGTAAACAAAAACATTTTCAAAAAACGTGATTTGGTTTACCCTGCACAGACAAAGGTTTTCCAGTGTCCGAGCTGAGCCGACTCACGCCCGGCTTGGACGCCTTCCTTTCCATCATTATCTATTCAAAACAAAGTGAGGCTTTTCCCGATGAGAACAGATTCAAGCGCGTCGATAACGGCGTCACGACAGAGTCCCACCTTGGAGCACATCTCGTGCAAAGTGGTGGCGATGTTCTTGGCGGGAGAGTCGCAACGAAACACGTGACACTTCAGGACCTGCGTCAGGTTGTCCCGAGCCACGTAGGCGAAATCCCTGGGGAACGAACAACACTAATATTAGCCTAATACATAATAATACTATTAATCATAAACATGTATACGTAGACAAGACACATGACAGTACAAAAAAAAAAAAGACTCAAGTATACCTTTCCCTGTTCGCATGGGGAATAAGCAGCATGGAAGAAAAAACAAGCATTAGAACAATGTGACGCAATCACTACCCTGAGTAGATGGGGCTGTAATACCCAAAAATGTCCAGCAGAGGCCCTCAATGTGCCAACACGACAAATCAGGAAGCCTGAAGCAGGGCATACTCACACGAGTTTATAAGCAAACAATTCTTCCAACTTAAATGCAAATCTACTAAAAATTGGGGCACAAGAGTCAACGCTTGGGTGACAGGAAACTGACCTGCCGTTGTCTCTGCCGACGCCCCAAACGCGGATGCTGCCGATGGGCTGCGTGTGAAGCAGCGTCTGTCCCAGCGGATCGATCAGGTTCATGGTGTCGTTCTCCAGCACCATCAGCATGTCTTTGCCCTGCGGAAAAGCGCACACGCAGATACGCACGCGGCATTTAGCCAATAACGTCGTAGGAGTGGAGGGCTGGCCAATAATTCCTTTAAATAAAATCTCTTTTTTTTTCCCGAACAAAAATCTGATTCACAATTTTAATAACCTTCCCTCTTCACGAATAAAAATAGCACATGTTGATCAAAACAAGTTGTGCGTTTCTTTTACCTTCTGGGATTAGCTTTGTCATCATCATACCAAAAAAAGCTTGGACACGTTTTTTTCCACTTACACAAAAATAATTGTGTTTTACGTCTTAAATTAAAACAGTCACATTTTTTTCCCCCAACAAAAATCAGATTTTTGGGGGATTTGAATCGAGTTTCCCCGTTTGCCTCGAGAAAAAGTAAATGACAATGCAATTATTCAGAAGTTTTGCTTTTAGTTTTTCCCCCTTCTAGAATTTGCTTTATTTCTCCTGCAACCACACAAGCTGTCAAACAAAATTTACAGAGAAATAATAGTTGTACTTTTTTCTACATATTAGATAGAGCTAGGCAATACGGCCTTAAAATGCCCCAATTTTTTCCCCTCGCTAAAATCTGATTTTCAATTTTCAATTGAGTCTTCACACCTAGAAAGGGCAAATGATGGCATTATTCAAATTATTTTTTTTTTTGCAAAAGTAATAGAAAGGTATTTTTTTTCTTGACAGATAATGTGAAAATAAGTTTCCCTTCATCTAAAACGTATGTATCCTTGATAAAGTGACATTTTAAAATATTAACTGCATGACTCAGCTGTTATTTTTGTCAAAGAGTAAGACTGCAGCACCTCCAGCTCGCTCACGTTCTTTCTCATGAGGAGTAAATATCTGATGGCTGGCACATACCACGGGTCAAAATAATTCCACTCGTGCGTTTCTCAGCGGGAATTAAACTTGCAAATCACTTTTTTGAAAAATGGTCACTACTATAGAGAGCTTGGGAAAGTTTAGCGAGAACATCACAAAGTGGGCAACGCTGACTGTTATTTTGGTAAGCTCGCTTCTCTCTGTTCACAGCCATGTTTGTTAGTGGAAGCAGTGCAGGTCAGCAGGGATGCACTTCAAACTATACAGGCTGGGGGGGGGGGGGGGAGGAAAAAAAAAAAAAAAAAAAAAAACGACGACAATCATCCTGCCAAATAAAAGATGAAATGGATGAATGGCACGGTCCGGCAGGAGCGGAAAGACAAAAACGCTGGCACCTCTCCCCAGATCCCGGCGGTGTCGTGCAGGTTGTGCTTGTGGTAGGACAGCTGTCGGATGCAGTTGTTGACCGCCACGCTGCTCTTGCCCGGCGCCATGTCTTCCTCAGACATCTCCACCCAGCCCAAGGAACGCACAGCGAAGCACTGCCACACGGCGCCGAAACAAGGTCACGACTTGTCAACCATCTCCATCTTGTTCTCTTAATACTCGACACACAGAAACTTCGGCATCTCGGGCTTTCAGATGACATTTCAGGACGACTCTAAAACGCAATCCAACCTTTAGAGGGGAACTGTTCAACTCCTTGTTGTCAAACAGCATATTGTGCAAAACGTACTTTAACGTTGAACAGCTGGAAATGCGTATTCCAGACTTTATAGAGGGTCAAATTACCTGTAAAGGTTATAGTGCGTTTTAGGTTCATTCTGAGATTTGACCCAAAATCCCAATATCCCTAACTTTTTCTGAGAAGTGGATTTTGTAACCCGGGTACCTTGCTCTCTAAATCTGTGCAGAGTGGAACCAGCTTCTCGTCATCTTCAGACTGGGAGCAGTTGTAGCTACAGAGTGAGGAGAGAATGAAAATGTTTTTTTTTTTTGTTTGTTTTTTTTAAATCATTTAAAAACATTGAGATGAGAGTAAGAGTAAATACTTGAGGTTGATGGAAGCATAGCGCAGAGTCGCCCCCTCGAACTCTCGCAGGCTTTGGTCGGACGCAACTTCTGCTTCCTCCTGAGGACGCGGAAATGACTGATTGAACGCGGGGGGGGGGGGAAATGTATTTTATGTCCCACACTTACAATTTATTGTATGCGTTTACCTTCCACAGCTCTCCGTCAACGCCGCCTTCGTCTGTGCTGCAAAACTGAGCCCAGGATTCCTGAAAAAAATATAGAAGATCTAACATTCAAAATTACATATGTCAGACACTGTTTGAATGGAAACATGGAAGATCCAGCTACGGTACGCTGTGTACCGTATTTCCAATTGGGGAAAAAAAGTTAGGGCACTCAGATCAAGGTAACCCTACACGCAGAAGCCTCGCGTGACTTTCAGGTGCATCTCACCTCGGGCTCCTCGCACGGCGTGGTCTCCAGCGACATGGTGGAGGACAGCACGGAGTCGTCCACCTTCCCCAGAGGCGAGGGGGGCTCCCACTGGGTGGTGCCGGTGGGGATGTGCCAGTAGTAGGTGCCCGACGTGTCGCGCACCCGCATCCAGCCGGCCGGCAGGTCCGTGTCCGTCTCGAAGGCGCTGGAGTCCCAGAAGGAGTCTCGAGAGGAGCAAAGCACGAGTTTAACTTCATATTATTAATGTTGTCAGAGTTGCAACTTATAGATCACACTACATCAATTCTCTTTAAGCTCTTACTTTAGAAGATACGATTGTGATATATGGTGTCATAAATCTGACATCCCTACATGAACACGTTTCTTTCGAGAACAAAAGACGTATTTATCGGAGAAGGTAGTCCTATTTTTTTAGAGAATGAAAGGTGTATTATCTCGAGAAGGAAGTTGTATTTTTGAAATTTGCTTATTAAAATATAACTTTCCTTACTCGTTAAACTTTGACTAATTTCTCCTTGTTACGACTTTATCCTTCCAAGATTACTACTAGAAATATATCTTTGTCCCCGTAAAGCTTACGACTATTTGTTTTCTCGAAAAAAAAAGATTTTATTCTCATATCGTTACAACTTTTTTTTTTCTTCCCAAAAAAAGATGCATTTTTTTATTGGCACTTGACAACTGCTCGGAAATAGGCAATTTTTCATATCCCGGTGATTTAGCAGTTAAGTGCTGTTCGGACTTTGAGCGGGCACTTTTTGGGAGATTTCTGCCCGGACAATCGCCAACTGTAATTTGTTGGCGACTCACCCTCGCACAGCTGGCGACTGACCACGGCACACCAAGCAAATCGTTGCCACATAAAGTGTATTATTTAGGGAGTATCGCACTTTGAGAATCCCTGGCATAGATATTCAACTGTACTTGGATGAAATATCATTATTTTAGTCAAAATTACACTAACGTGTACTGCACTTCTCCCAACTATATTAAGTTAGTTCCCTATTGAGTAAATTCCTGGTTTATTCCTATAAATTTCCATGGAATGTTTCCAACTTTGTAAATTCAAAGAATTTTGAAATCCTAACTGAGCCACTGGGCACGATATTGAGGTTAAATCCATTTTTGAAATGAAATACAGAAATAAGAAAAGACCTGTTTCAGATGAATACTGATCCAAATCATGAATTTGATTCAATTCTGACTTATACACAACCTATGAAACTGTAGCTGATGACTGCACCTCTGTTGTAAAGGGTTAAAAGTGCAAGATGGATGTGCAACAGTGAATTAACAACTAATTGATTATCAAATTTATCAACAACTACCTTGATAATCGATAAATCGTTTCAAGACCTTTTTTTAACTTAAAACTGTCTTGGAATTTGAGCCTCTCAACAGTAAATATTGTCCAATTTCTGTCGTCTTCCATGAAATCAGACGGATTATCTTTGTGTTTAATCAATATTAGACTTTGGGAAATATCTGCTTTTACTTTGGAAAACAATGATCAACATTTTTGCCAATGTTACGGACCAAACCAACTTAATCACAATCCATTTATGTTTACGCATTTTCTCCACTGTCAATTTGAAATAACGTCCCATTTTTAAATAAAGGGTAGGAAATAATTGTTTCTATTCGATTCATTAGAAAAACAATAGAATACTGAAATAATCCTGAGTTGCAGCTCGAGTGGAAGCAATATAATCCAAGCCCAAAAGCCTTCTAAAATCTGAGGAAAAATTAAATTCGGAAGTCTCCGCCATTGCCATACATCAGCAAGATCGAAAACCCCCAGATTTTATGGCAGCCTTAAATCCCTCTCCTGCAAAATGACAGAAAGGAAGTTAGCCCACTCTAGTTCTCAGTGGCTCCTTACCTCTGTTGCCGTTGGGCGAAGACGCGTCGGGAGCGTTGTCCTGAGCGGCGGCGGGCCAATTGGCCTCGTCGTCGCTCGGCGCCCCGTTGACGTTGGCGAACAGGAGGCACGCGTTCCTGCCGGGGGCGCCTCCCTCTCTTGCTCCTCCTCTCGGGGCCTCCTCTTGATCCGGAGTCTCATCCTCCGACTTCTCCCCTTTGTCCTCTTCGTTCCTCTCCTTCTCCTCGTCGTCCTCCATGGTGTGGATGAGGAGCGGTTCATTGAGGATGTTGTTGGCCTCCTCCCGGGCGGCTACTTTCGGGGACTCCTCGCGCTCCCCGTCCAGGTTGCCATTGTGACTGATGTTGCAGTTGTGGTCCTGCTCCTGCTGGTTCTCGCTCACCTTGCGCAGCTGGTTCTGGCCCTCCTTGCGCCACTTGGCGTTGTTGCCCGTCGACTCGTGCTCGCACCGGTCGTTCAGCTTGTTCTTCTTCAGCTCCTCGTCGTGCTGCTTGTTGGCCACGTACGGCATCACGTCGTCGCGGCCGCCCATCGCTGCTTCACGTTCCACGTAGCTGGAGGCCGAGTCAGGAGAGAAAATGTGCCCGTGAGTATTGTTCTATGCTGTCTTTGTATGTGTTGCTGCTCTGTGTGTGTTAAATTAGCAGTCGTTTGAACATTTAGAATTACCGTAACATCTATGCTCATTTCTGTTAGCAGTCTATGGCATTTCACAATCTACATTAGCAATAAAATAGCAGACTTTTGTTGGACAAAATAATTTCACAAAATCTAATCTGGTTTGGTACCAGAATATTTTGTTGTGAGAGATCATGTGATGTAAACTCTACAAATCGAAGACTCCCAGTAAGTTTCGCTAACAATAATATTTAAATAAATTGAGTATTAAATCATACTTGGGCTTATTATGCTACCATATGTTACTATTGGCCATTATCGTGGTACTTGAAGAGCTAAAACACCCCAAAAAATGTTGGTTGTACTTAGGATAAAAACTATTGCGAAGTACAGATTTAAACTATTAATATCAGCAGTTATATATTTTTTTAAAAAATAGGGGGGAGTCTACAATTAGCTATAATATTCTATTCGCGTCAGGTCTTGGGCTGCAACCCCCGCGAATATGCGGGGGTTGACTGATGAGATTGGCTGTTGTTAGCATGCTAGCTCGGTTGGGCTTGAAACGGAATCAACAACTGACAAGTAGAACAGCGCCACACGGAACCAAATATACACATTAAAAACATTATTTTTTTATATAAACCGCATAGCGAAGCCTGCTCCGTCCTCTCCTGACATTTCGCTGTTACGTTCGAATTCTAAACATACTTTGGCCTTTGACAAAAACACACTCTGTTCATCCATTAAAAATAAGGATGAAATCAATATCACCGCGGTATCGCTGTGGCATTTAATGGCGTTTTGCAACCCAAATAAATAAACACCCGTTATGAAAGCCCTCCACGTCGGCCACATTTTTCGGATGATTCTAACGGGCAGTCGGGCACCGTCCGTCCGCCATCACCGCCGTCATCTTGGATATGCTAACGTTAGCTCCTCGGGCTAGCGCCGCAACGTCGAATTCATTCAAAGGGCAAAATCGTTGGTAACCCACCAGGGCGGAAGCTTTCTTACTCACCGGCGGAACCTCCTTGGCTTCAAAAGATGTCGAAATTGCGCGAGCTAACTACATGTTTCCATGTTACATTGGACGGCTCCGGTGCCTGCGGTCCGTCTCCAAGCGGGGCGGAGGGGGTGGGGGTGGGGGTGGGGGTCGCCCCGCGAGGAGCCTGCGTCAGTCGCTCACGTCACGCATTTCTTGAACATCACTGCGTAATTCCAAAATGGGAGTAGAAAGTAGAAAGTTATTGAAAAATGAAGAGAGAGGAGAGCGATAAATAGATCACTCAAACACTGTATTTTTTTCTATTAAAATATATTTTTTTCAATTAAATAAAACGTGACCAGGTAAAAGTTGTAACAAGCTGACACGCGTTTTATTTTAAATGTAAAAAAAAATGTTTCATAAAATATCACGCTTTTAACTTAAATATATATATATATATATGTATATATATATATATATATATACATATATATATATTATTACACTCAAAACAGACTTGAAGCGGTCATTGTTGCCAAACAAGCATCAACAAAGTATTGAGAAACTGCTGGGAATATCTTTTTTTTTTTTTTTTTTTTTAAACAAATTATTTACACCCTTAAAAAGTGTTGTTTTTTTTCCCATGTTATGGAGTGTTGTGTAAGTTGCGGGGTGGAATCGATTTTGACAACAAATCCATCCATACTTTTCCATTTAATATATTCATATTATATATATAAATACATACATTTGTATAGGTTGCTTTTGATTTTGGCTTGGACGCAAACAAGCAAGCTGATGGAGGCACAGAAAAGACAATAGACGAGTGTGTGATTAAAGTAGAAGATCAGCGAAAATATAATAATAATAATAATAATGGCGTGTAGGATGCAATGAATAAAAAGACATGACTGATGATATACAGCAAGTACACTATTTGTTCTCTCTTCGGTGGCCACAATTCATCAATTAAACAAGTTCAATCTCAGGCACTTTTAGACATAGAATTAAGAATTACAAGCACATTTGGGCTAGATTTTCAATGAGACATAAAAAATAAATGGACACAAATATTTTCCCTAATAGCTGAATGGGAAACATGAGTTACTTTAAAAATAGCTTTACTCATCATTACACGCAGAAATGTTTTGTCACGCTTTGCAAAATGCTGAGCGGCAACTCACGTTGAGATAAGACCCGCCTTTAGCATATTTAAAGACCATTCGGATCCTAAATAAACCCGTCGATATTCTCCACAGGTTCGTCAGTGTATTCAGTCCATATGATTACAGTCAACATGACACACAATAACAAAAACACACACACTTAGACAAGAAAAATAAACAATGACTGCTGCTTGACTGTAGTGGTGGCGGTGCTCAATGCGGCGGTAATAAAAAATAGTTTAAGGGAACATCCCGGGGAGGGTCAACGTTCCGCTCTTTTCACTTGTCCTGCATTTTCTCCAGAATAGGCACGATCATGTCAAACTTGGGCCTCTTGGCCGGGTCCTCGTTCATGCAGATCTTCATCAGCTTGCAGATGTGTGGCGAGATGCCGGGAGGAATGGTGGGCCTCAAGCCCTCCAAGGCAACCTGGAGGGCAGAACGGAAAGTCAGAATAACGGACATAAATTATGAACATTTCGGGGGGGTATCTATTAGGGGTTGTATAGACTAGTGGATTTGACCGCTTTACAACTCCACAAGGACATATTAGAGCGTGACGTCGACTACCTGCTAATCACGTGTTCTGCTAGGTGAGGGAGAACCAATACAGGCGGGAAAAAAGCCAGACTGGAGCAGGATTTTTATCAACTTTTTGCCCCGCGCTATCGAAGTGGAAGGAGACTTAATTTTTACTCCAGCACACACGAAGGGTCTGTGATCATTTGCAAACACGACGAATTCCCATCATACGAAACCCGCTGCTGCGGTGGGCGCAGAATGAGGACAGGTTTCCCCGTTCGGCCAAGCTGCGCATATGGTACCCAAACCGAGTGGCGGGATGCTTTCTCTGGCTGGAAATAACATCACACCACATCGGCCGAGTCTTTACCCAGCTCTAATGTGCGTGTTCCGCGTAAATGCAGTATATGAGCTGTTCACTGCCAGTGAATATACTGCACCTTATTGCATTCATTCCTGCTGTGACCCTTTTCAATTATAGTACTGTACTGAAATCTTTTCTGACCTTCATGCCGATTTCCATGTTGGAGAGGTCCGCAAAGGGCACCTCCCTGGTCACCAGCTCCCAGAGCAGCACGGCGAAGCTCCACATGTCGGCCGACCGCCGGTTGATCTCCTCTGGCTTCTTCTGCAGGGCTGTAAAGAACAAAGCGGGTAAAGGAAGTAGAAAATGTGCGCAGGCGTCCTGATATTGTGACTCTTTCACGGGACAAGTGTTTGTTTGAGACATCGGGCGGCGCGGCGTTTGCACGAGTTCAAATTAGCCTCAATTTGAGCCAGGAAAAACCCCGCAAACACCGATTTCACTTCCGCGGTTCACTAGCCGACAAATGTTGCTTCATGTTGGTCTCGATGCTCGTTAGGAAGATACGTAATTGGTTTCCATTTTCTTTCACATCAGTTTAGACAAGACATCTCTGGAGGACATCAAATAGAGATTACATTTTGGTTGCCCCCACTTTCCCTTTCCCGAAGTGATTATTCATGCTCAAGCTGTCACTTTGGATGTGTGTGCGCTGCATCACGCACCCTCAGGGGCAACCCAAGCGGGCGAGTACATCCTGCCAGGACACTGAAAGGAGAACTTGACGTCCGCCATGCTGATTCTGGCTGTCATGTCTTCATCGATCTGAGGAAAGAATGATAGAATGTCATTCGTGAGGGAAAGGGACTTTTATGGACACCGCATGGACAAAGGTTTTGGGACACGTGGCCATTCATTACACTGACAGGAAATGCAGCTAAGACAACTTCTATACGGTGAAGAAATTTATTATTGAAGGTTTGATGGGCTTGTTTGTCCACACGTAACTCATCTAAGCATTCCCTTGTGGATCCTGCTGTGTGCAATGGAGAAGGGCCTTTTCCCAAAAAGTATTCTTCCCACAATAAACTAAAATTCACTGATTAACAGGTAGATTTGATCAAATATTATATAAAAAAATAATCATATAAAATAACAAATATGATATGAATAAATATATATAAATACTTTTACAATTTCGATTAATTAATTACAGAAAATAAGAGCAGCAAACACGATGAACTGGCATTTTCATGGCTAATCGTCAAAATGACCAAACTCTCAGACATGTCGACACAATTTCTTGTCAATTCGTGAAACTGCGGTCAGACGATGTTTTTTTTTTTTTTCTCCTAACTTTCCAGTCAGCTCTACCAATAGGCTCCCAACAATTCCCCAGAAAATAATGCAAATGATACAAAAGAAGAGCCTACAACTTCCAAGAAAAAAAAAAAAAAGAACGCTGTATTTAGGAAGACAATATCGCAGCTCTACTAAAAGTACGAGTTTATAGCGACTTGACTCCCACACCCAAAGCCCGCTCTTGTCGCGACAGGCTTGAAAATGAAGCAATGAAGCCCTCAAAACTGATTCAGCACATGGCGCTCAACCACCCAGCATTGAACGACAACCCTTTGGAGTTTTTGAAAAGGATAAATGATTACCCCAAGATTGGACGGGCTCAATGAAGAGAAACATGCGCAGAGGTTCCACTAATTAGAACAACAACGACATTCAGTGTGGCTAATGAAGCCAAATTTCACCATCTAAAGAAATGATCAAGTCATTAAACACACGGAAATTACTTTCTAGCCCAATATAATATGATATATATATATATATTAATTATCGTGACAGGCCGATCTGGTGCAAATGATGAACCACGATATTTAAATGTACTGCGCTCTATTAGTATGTGCCTAAATACTGTCTTCTCACCATGATGCTCTTGCTGTTCAGATAGTGGCGGGGGATCATGGGCTCCAGCGTGTGCAAGAAGGCCATCCCGCAGGCAATGTCCAGGGCAAACTTGACCGCTTGCGTCTGGTCCACCACAAAGTCTGACAGCAGGATGGCACACAAAGGTGAGAAAGGAAGAAGGAATTCACGTTCATGTTCGGCGTGCGACAGTGTGACGACAAAGTACTCACTGGTGCCCTCGTGCAGCACGTTGTAGAGGGAGCCGTAAGGCATCCAGTGTGTGATGATGATGGGGTGAGGGGCTGGTGGAGACTGACATGCTCCCAACATGGGGAGGACATTTGGGTGGGAAAAGATCCTGAGATGGTGACGAGGAGGACAGGGACAAAAACAACAACATGGGACATCAACCAGGAGTGTGAGATGCGGGCAAACAATACGCCGTAGACCTTTTCGCCATCACCTCACACGTACTTCCGGGTGGCAGAAGAGAGAGATTTCCACTAGCAAATTAACCCTTTTATATCATTTGAACGAGGAAGAGCAATTGAGAAAACAAGGAAAAAATGGCTTGAATTATAATGTTAGCCTTCTACTCAGCTAGTCTGAACGTGTGAAGTGTTATTCGAAAAGATAGTATTTCGTGATGTAAACGCTGGCCTTAATTTATATTTCAACAGGTAAGTTGATTCAAAAGTAAATGTGGTAGAAATTCAGACAGACTTAACTATCACTGAGAGACTGGGTCATGAATTGACCTTTGCACTTTTGGCGCCGAAATGGACAGTGTCTGCTACTAGCAAGCTAGCCATTGCATTTTGCGAAATTACTCAAAGCCAACCCAACCAAATATCGTATGCATACTGGTTAGAAATGGGCTAGAAAGGAGGTTCGATTCCCAGTTTGTCGCCAAGGCCTGCCGCACACCGAGCAAAGTGGACCATCGCGAAAAAATTAAAGTCGGCAACTCTTACACCGCCGTACACGAGGCGACTGGAAACCACACATTGACTGGCACGCAGCAACGGAAATACTGCAAGGCTGTATTGGATTTTGAGGAGCCACAAATAATATACTGTACTGTTTTTTTTTTTTTTTTTTTTTTTACTGAACCACAAAAACATGGCAGGATTGTCAAGGAAGAAGCAGATGGCCACGGAAAAGAGGAAACGGACGAGAATAAGGGGAAAGGCTGTTGGCAATGATCCAATTGCAGTTCCAGTCAGCGGTAGTCCCTGTTTTTCTGCCACCCAGAAGTAGACTGGCGCGTCTCCTTGACAATCATGAAAAGGTCTATACAGTGTGGTTCGACAACAAAAACAAGACAAATGATGATCACAAGAGCACAGGAAACACGTCAGATGGGCACCTGAGTTTGGGATACTCCTCGTTGAAGTCTCTGCTTTTCCTTGTGGTCCAGTCGCGGACCTTCAGCACTTTGACCACGATCTCGTTGCCTTGCCAACGCCCTTGCCACAGCTGCACGTCATCAATAAAGTGTTACCGAAGTCACAGACATATTCCAGGTACAGTGAGCCGCCGCCGATTCGTACTTAGCCATTCGTGAAATGAAATTTTTTTCTGTAGAATCTAACTAACACGAGAATATGGAGCATGTCGCACCGAGGAGCAGCTTGCGTTCGATAGACAGCCGACTTGCCTTCGGACACCACCTTCTTCTTGACAAAACATGGGGATGGTTTCTTTCAGTCAAACATATCAGGTCTACCACTACAGCGTTAGACCTTGTTTGAGGTTCCACTGTATATAATCTATGCCTTAAAATTCATGAAAAAATAAACATAGCGCTTTTAAGTAAGAACTATTATAAATAAATAAATAATTCAACACCCCCAAATTTGTGCTTTTCTACAGATTTCAGTGCATTACTTTTTCTAAGATAGTTCATTGAATTATAATGATGCACTTAATGCACGAATGAATGATGCACTAAATGAACATTCTTGAGGAACCCACGTCCGAAAACCGAAAACCCAAAATAATTTACTATGCCAATTGTAAGTAAAATTACAAAAGTACAAGTAGTATAGTATAGTATAGTATAACTACAGTACTTTAACTACTAGTGTATAGTATGTGCACAACATGCTGACTGATGTTTGCTCGGCTTTTACCTGCCAATTTTATTCAATTGCACAGCTTTACAACATACGAGCATTTCCGGTTCATTTTTTTTGGAAATCGTAAAATCTGTGAGTCATTGATATATGAGTTTGCAACGATTAAGTGTTTTGGGATCATAGGTAGGGTTATATTTAGCGTTCAAACTATTAATATAGTCAATTTTGAACATGTTTGCCTTGGTCCCTAACCCCACAAATAGTGAGGGCTCACTCTACAATAAAAGACATGGCACGGTCATTAGTACCAACGTACCTCTCCAGAATGGTTCTCGTTTATTCTCGCCAGGAGAGAGAGCTGTTTATAGTCGATGCCTGCATGTTTGTTCAAAGTACCATTACCTAGAAACAAAAGAATATAAGAAAGGAAGGAATAATATTTAGTATTCATGTAGCAAATTTGCAGACAAATGTAAACACATTTTAAATATGCCACGCTTCAGTTAAGTAATAAACTACCATACTGAAGCAAATAGTGGCCAGAAGAGCATTTGTTTACTTAACCACAGAAAACTCGCAAAGTGGTCTGTTACTCACGGGGTCGAGTTCTGGTGGTGCCTTTCCAAAAAGTGTCCTTGAAGGGGATTTTGGTCAAGTTCTGTCCCATTTTCTCAGCTTTTTCTACACAACAAAGGACAAAATGAACACAGAACAAACCTCAGGAAGTAGTGACAACTGAGAGGGGGCTGATGTGATACCTCTGAGAAGCTCTCGCAGGTGAGGTTTGGCTTTGTCCAGGGGAGTTTCGCCGTATTTGTTACAGATGCTCACCTGAGCCCCGTTGTTCACGAGGTCCTGTGTGGTGCGTGAAAAGCGATTTAATGTGGGAACTGGGCGTTGAAATGATTGGGCTTTGAGAGCACCAGGGGGCGCACTCACCTCTGCCACCAGGTCTTGTCCCCAGAAGCAGGCGTAATGCAACGGCGTGTTCCCGTGTTCATTGGCTGCGTTGGTGTCTGCTTTGCACTGAATCAGCTACAAAACACAAACAAAGGACGACATGTCAAAGACTGCTGGTGAAATCTGTTTGGGTTGCATACAGGGCATCAAAATTATTTGCAGCGCTTCACTTTTTCCACATTTTGCTATGATACAGCCTTATTTCAAAATGGATTAAATTCCTTTTTTCCCCCCTCAAAATTCTACACACAACACTCCGTAATGACAGTGTGAAAAATGTTTGTGAGAGATTTTTGCAAATTAAAACCTAAAAAAACTAAGAAATCACATTTACAGTTGTCCCTCGTTTTTCACGGAAGTTACGTTCCTGATTGTACACTGTATATTTTTGTTGTATGCATCATAACAATACAAATTACGCATGAGAGGTGCAGGTATTATTTTTGCCCAACAGTGTAGTATCTGTGACTTTGAACGTGCATGGCTTTAAAAGGGCGGGGCCTGGACTGATGAGTGACATGGTAGTCAGCCAATGAGAGAGTAGAATTGGCTGCTGTTGGCTCACGATAGCAGCTGGCTGTCAACTGGCAAACCGTGAGCCAGTCTGCGTGCTGAGTGCCTCTGGGCATCAGTTGAGCCGTGCAGCTAGTGTATGAAAGTTCTTATTACGTGTTTATTTTGTTACTGCTTATTCAATAAAGCGATTGAAAATGCACCGGCAGCTGTCTCTATACTTGCCCAACTGTGCAGGGAATAAAATTAGTTCTAACTAGCTGTGGAAGGCTATATTAAATTACAACCCCAATTCCAATGAAGTTGGGACTTTGTGTTAAACATAAATAAAAACAGCATAAAATGATTTGCAAATCATGTTCAACCTATATTTAATTTAATAACTACAAAGACAAGATATTTAATGTTCAAACTGATAAACTTGATTGTTTTTAGCAAATAACCATTAACTTGGAATTTTATGGCTGCAACAAGTTCCATGTTTACCACTGTGTTACATCACCTTTTCTTTTAACAACATTCAATAAACGTTTGGGAACTGAGGACACTAATTGTTGAAGCTTTGGAGGTGGAATTCTTTCCCATTCTTGCTTGATGTACAGCTTCAGCTGTTCAACTGGGGTCTCCGTTGTCGTATTTTACGCTTCATAATGCATAATTCATTTTCAATTGGAGACAGGTCTGGACTGCTGGCAGGCCAGTCTAGTACCCGCACTCTTTTACTACGAAGCCACGCTGTTGTAACACGTGCAGAATGTGGTTTGGCATTGTCTTGCTGAAATAAGCAGGGGCGTCTGTGAAAAAGACATCGCTTGGATGGCAGCATATGTTTCTCCAAAACCTGTATGTACCTTTCAGCATTAATGGTGCCTTCACAGATGTGTAAGTTACCCATGCCATTGGCACTAACACACCCCCATACCATCACAGATGCTGGCTTTTGAACTTTGCGTCCATAACGATCCGGATGGTTCTTTTCCTCTTTGGCCCGGAGGACACGATGTCCACTATTTCCAAAACCAATTTGAAATGTGGACTTGCCAGATCACAGAACACTTTTCCACTTTGCGTCAGTCCATCTTAGATGAGCTCGGGCCCAGAGAAGCCGGCGGCGTTTCTGGGTGTTGTTGATAAATGGCTTTTGCTTTGCATAGTAGAGTTTCAAGTTTCACTTACGGATGTAGCGCCGAACTGTGTTCACTGACATTGGTTTTCTGAAGTGTTCCTGAGCCCATGTGGTGATATCCTTTACACATTGATGTCGGTTTTTGATGCAGTACCGCCTGAGGGATCGAAGGTCACGGGCATTCAATGTTGGTTTTCGGCCTTACGTGCAGTGATTTCTCCAGATTCTCTGATCCTTTTGATGATATTATGGACCATAGATGATGAAATCCCGAAATTCCTTGCAATTGTACGTTGAGGAACAATGATACTTAAACTGTTCGATTATTTTCTCATGCAGTTGTTCACAAAGAGGTGAACCTCTCCCCATCTTTACTTGTGGATGACTGAGCAATTCAGGGAAGCTCCTTTTATATCCAATCATGGCACCCACCTGTTCCCAATTAGACTGTTCACATATGGGATGTTCCAAACAGGCGTTTGATGAGCAGTCCTCAACTTTCTCAGTCTTTTTTTGCCACCTGTCCCAGCTTTTTTGGAACGTGTTGCAGCCATAAAATTCTAAGTTCATAATTCTTTGCTAAAAACAAAGTTTATCAGTTTGAACATTAAATATATTGTCTTTGTAGTGTATTAAATTAAATATAGGTTGAACATGATTTGCAAATCATTGTATTCTGTTTTTAATTATGTTTGACACACCGTCCCAACTTTATTGAAATTCGGGTTGTAGATCAGTTTTACGTTACTATAGACCTGCAGTTGTGTAAATCCTGCATGAGACACATTGCATTTCATCTTCTTTTTTTAAGTAAATCCTGTGATATAGTGAACAATTCACAATATAAAATTAGATATGTACAATTTAACAACCTGTGATATGGTGAGACGACTGTACATAAATATTCACAGCACTCAAAATTGAGTTTTAAAAGTAGAGATTTCAGCAGCAGGGCTATGCCCCTATACCTCGCGAATAGTGATGGTTCACTGAATTGAGCAAAAGTTGTGAATACTTGTACATGTAATTTCTTTATTTTTTATTTTAAATAAATTTGAACCCCCCCACCCAATTTTTTTTAAACATTGTCATCATGTGGTGTTGGGTCCAGAAGTAAAAAAAATATATATATTTAAGCTATCAATTTTGAACAAGAACATATACATGTTACATAAAACGGGGAAAACAGTGAAGCACTGTTAATACTTTCTGGACGCACTATGCACAGAGGGGGAAAAAAAACAACCGTGGCACGTCTGTATGTGTTGCCTTGAGACATGCCTAATATTAAACCGCATATCTGCCCGGCAGCGTTTCGAATTCCGATACTCCGCGGCACATCTGAAACTAACGAGCGCTGCCAACAATACCGCCACCTGACAGATTATGACAGGTTTACACGGGCTGTTGCAGCGGCCGAGTCCGTAGTGTTCTGCAATAAATCTTGGTGCATCCTGTCAACTAAAAAGGATCCCATACACGTAACTACAACATAAAACTAAACAGAGAGAGAAACGCTGCAGACAAGTTTTTGGATGATCCTTCAACATGCGTCGCTCCAACCCATCAGCAGATAAATTCTGTTTTGACTGAATTATCTACACTTAATAAGCCATTTTTTGTCATGGGATATGCAATAAGTAACAGTAAAATATGGTTTTAATTTATTACAAGTGATTTTAAAAAAACATGTCCCATGGAAAATGCCATTTGGGCGATGGATATACTTTTTGTCCACCAGATGACGCTAGTTTTAATATAACTAATGTACACTATTTTTAAGCACAGTTATAGGCAGAGAACCTCTTAATATGTTTGCGATGATGACGCAATGTTAAAGGGACAAGATGGCTGGATGAGTATCAGTGCAGAGATGAGCCAGTTTTTCCAAGTACCTTGCCCAGAATGTCTCGATGTCCATGGCTGGCGGCCAGGTGCAGGGGCGTGTCGTCCCCGCGGTTCATGACGTTAATGCGGGCGCCTCGCATGATGAGCATGTCCACCACGCTGGACCGACCCTCCCGGCACGCCCAGTGCAGAGGGCTGAAGCCGTGGTCGTCTCTGCAAAGTTAGTTCATTGGCGTTGTAACAAGTGGAGGTTACAAAATAAAGATTCCAGCATGTCTCAGATAGGCGCATGTGCAATTGAGCCCGTGTGTCAAGCCGGGCTGTTCATCAAGTCTGCGCATGTTTCGACTTGGACCAGGGGTGTCAAACTCATTTTTGTCACTGGCCACATCGGAGTTATGGTTCCACTCAGAGGGCCGTTATGGCTGAAAACCCATATGATTGCCTCATATTATTACATATACACAAATTAATGGATAATTACTTTTGAAATCAGAAGCAAGTAAAAACAGTTTGTTCAAATACAGTATGAATCCATTTTATTTTAAAAGGGGGGGGGGGGGGGGGTAACAAAAAATGCTTGCAATATCTCAATATTTTTAAAAGTGAAGGCAATATGCAATTTTGGTATTTTAGCAAGAAACACAAAGTCGATGCATACTCTCGCGGGCCACATAAAATGACGTGGCAGGCTGGATCTGGCCCCCGGGCCACCAGTTTGACACCTGTGACTTAGACGGTGGATCTATTTGTCAGTTTGGCCTAGGGCTGCACAATTATTCAAATAATATTGTCATTTTGTTCCGTTTAAAATGGGGGCACTGTGCTTCTTTTGCAGTACAGCCTGCAACCTAGTCAGCCAGCCACCAGGGGGTGAACGTATGGTTAAGGCTTCATTAAGCCTGAATGAAGCCCTGCGTTCCGATTCACAATTTTAAAATAAAAGCCTAAAATGGCATTGATGTCCAATGCAGTAACATATGAAGCGTATATTTTTAAGTTGGACCTCTCAGCACGCTGGCAGAGAGGTGGCGTGTCACGGTAAGACACGATTAACGATCGTGGTAGCGGCTGCCTTGACTAACCTTTCGGCTGCTCTGACCGCAATAAAAAACGTTGCGAGTAAATAGAAAGGGAAATCACAACTGTCGAGTTCTGCTTAACCACTGGTCAGTCGTGCACGGTCACAAACCCAAGAGAATGGAAGCCTTAACCATACGTTCGCCCCCTAGCAGCTGGCTGACTCGGTTGCGGGCACTGCTGTGAATGAAGCCCTTTTCATATGCAGCAGTGCCCGAGTTTTAAATGTAAAAAAAAATTGCAGACGATTAGGCTGATTTAATTGTGGCAGCCAAAATCACAATTAAAATTCAATTAATTTTGTAGCCCTAATTGTGATTAGTAATCGTGATTACACTATCGATACAAATAATCGTGCTTATTATTTTGGCCATATTTGTGCACCCCTAATTCGGCCCATGTGTGGCCTACGTGTCAGTTTGGCCTTTGTGTCAACCAGGCCCATTTGTAAATTTGACAATCAGGCCAGCGTGTCAACTTTTCTCAATTCAGCCCATTTGTCAAGTCAGGCCATGTGTTCATTTTTTCCACTTTGCCCAATGTGTCAAATAGACCTGTGTGCCACTTTGTCAATTTGGCCAACATGTCATCTTGGCCTTTGCCTAAATTCATCCGGACATCAAGTCGGCCGTGTGTCAATTCTGCCAATGTCTACTCGGCCCATGTGTCAACAAGGCTCGAGAGTCACTTTGGCCCATGTGTCAAATCGACCAATGGATCAAGTTGGCCCGTGCGCCAAGCCGGGTCATGTGTCAAGTTTACCTGTGAGTTAACTTGGCCCATGTGTCAATTTGTAATTCCGCCCATGCATCGAGTCTGCCTGTGTGTCAACTTGGCCAGTGAGTCAATTTGCCATTTCGGCCCCTGTGTAACTTTGGCTCATGTGTAAAATCAACATTTGTGTGAATTCAGCCCGTGGGTAAATTCGTCCCAAGTGTCAAAACAAGTCAGCCCGTGCCTGTAGTCGACCTGTAACTCGACAGCATCTTTGGAGGCATATACCGCAGTATCACAAACGTCAAAACATGTTACTTTTGACAAGCGCAATATCTCTTGAATTATTGTATCACAATACACTCTCGCCGTCATCATCGCTGAGTGAGCGACACAGCGGCAGAGTCGGCCTTCTGTCTGACAGACCGACGGCGTCCTCTGGCAGACGAACGCCGCCAGCTCAATCAAGTAACGGCGGGACAACGAAAGAGCGGCCGTCGTCCTTTTAAGGATGGCGAGCGCTCCATCTGCTCCGTGTCAATGTGTCATTTTTTTCATTCCTCCGCCAACTTCGCTCGCCTCCTCCGCCGTCCTCTCCCCTGAAGCCTCAAATTAAAGTAGCGCACTTTTGCTTTGAGTCGACATGCAGCACAATAACCCCAGAGAGAACTGAAGGAGCATTATGAATGAATCTCAACCCTCCGCCCCCGCCGCCTGCTTCACTGGCTTGCGCTAACACGTCCCGCACGGTTGTGTGGAGGTCCCGCACAGACCCTCTCAGTCCCACGACACAAGTCTATCTGTGTATCGGGTGGGAGGGAGGGGGGGTCATTTCCTGTCTGACCAAAAGCCCAAACCCTAAAAAGTCATTTGTTCAACTTTATGAGGGCACAAATCCCCCGGAAGGAAGTCTGATGCTTCTGTAAAGTAAGATCTCGAGTCCTGACAAACTGCTGGAGACCTCCGCCGAGGCCCAACCATTTTTTCGGGCGCCATCTTCATGTGCCAAGTCGGCCATTGTGTCAAGGCTGCCCTTCCTAACGTCAACTCGGCTCATGTGTCAATTTAGGGTTGCGTGTCAATTCAGACCACGCGTCAAGTCGGCCCATGTGTTAACCTGTTTTTAAAAAGTTGCATTGGAAATCAGTTGGACTTTTTGCACACTCTTGCTAATTGATGAAAAAATGGATACAAAAGGCGAAATCTAACCGCCCCCACTTTTCTATTTCTTGGTCCGTTATGTTAGCATTAACGACCAAATGACTGAAGCATGGCACTTTTGAGCTCTCTGGTTTCTCGTGTATTTCCACGCTGGAAGACTTTTACACGACGATTTTCCCTTTGAGCTAGACTTCACCCCCCCCCCCCCCGCTCTAAGCCCCTCCTGGCCAGCTGCGGTCATTTATTTTAGGCACTCCCACCTGCCAACGGGCCTCAGTCTGGCAGACTCGACAGCCAGAAAGCCTCAACGCAAGCTCTTCAAACGGACAGGTTAAACCCGAGGAAATGAGCGTTACTCGACGATAAAAGGATGATTCATTTTGTTTTACGATAAACTAATGACTAAGCAAACGGATCCCACTCGACCGCGACGCACCAATACTTACTGACGCTCATTCATAAAAACTGTCAGTGGGAGTTAGGGCGACCACTAAATGTCTGCTTCCCGCCACGCTGACAAAGGGAGTTAAATATAAAATCAGCAATCACCCCGTAAACCTCCCAGCTTCCCAAACAAGGAGCCTGCGCTGCACATAGCTCGGCCTGTGCGGCCACCGGTGCTAGCTTTCCAACTAAATAAAGACAACCGCTAAGGCTGCGACTGAAGCGCTAAGCCAAAGCAAAACACAACGAAGCCAAGCTCTTCTGTTTGAGGGCAAAACACCTCGAATACGAGATAGTGAGGTAGAGACCGCGATCCTCGAGTGCAGCAGCTGAAGATTTGAGTGCAAATTAAATGAGAGGCGCAGTCTTCCAACCACTGGAATAAAGAGGAATGTCGGAAAAGGAATGATTGGAGGAGGTGTGGGGGGGGGGGTGATGCACATTCCACGCACTCTTGTCTGTCTGGCCACACGTGACTTCCACAGCGCAGCCCGCTGCAGTCGTCCGCCCGGCCGGGAGTGGAAGAAGCGGGGCTGACTGCGCGTTATTCCTTGTAAGGAGATTCAGCGTTCTGCGACGACGCTTTCCCGGGAGCGGTGCAGTGGCGTCAACAATCTGCGAGGGCGCAAAGTATTTCACTCTGAGATTTAAGATACCGTGGAAGGTCAAACACAATCCCCATTTTACGCATGGGAAATAATGAAATGATCGTAAAACCATTATTAAAGTGCAAGGAGGGAAAGAAGACAAGAAGGCTTGTATGTAATTGTGATTTACTGGTATCCCAGGAACAAGGAGAAAATATGCATTTTCACAATTCAAAACACTTCCTAGGTGTCTGAACCCTGGCAAACTGAACAACAGTGACGCCTTGAGACACGACTTTCATTTGTTCCTTGGCCATGCGCGTAATGAATGGAAATGCCAGAAATCTGTTCCAATCTCCACAAAAAAAAAGTTCAAATCTGTTTTTTTAATAAGGAAAATAGCACTCTATAATATTGCACTTTATAAAAACAGAGTAAGAATAATTAAATAGAATGTAAAGAATTATTCCGTGTCTGCATCATGATTTAATGGTCCAATTCAATTCATTGTGCTGCTTCTTCTGGTGTGCCCACCTTAGCCACCGGGAGGCAGTATAAAACAGTGCTACAAACAAACAAACAAACAAACAAGAGTCACCAGTACTCTCGATTACTCAGTCAGCTGAAATAATATTGGTTGTTTTTTGCAGAGAATACAGAATATATCCCTGTGATTATTGTTAAATATTGCTGAATTATAGTCCGTCTGCATACGTTGTTCCATCGTTTGAATTCAAATATATGTTGCTTACTGGGTCATAACACCACGCCTACCGATGCTAATCATTAGCCTTTCTATAGCGTTTTCCATTATGTGTTAGCATTAAGCTAGTGTGTGTGGGGGGGGGGGGCATTCCTAAAGCAAAGTTGTTTGTTTTGTTATGAATACAAAACGTATTTTTTTTGTTCCATGTGTAGTTTAACAGTACACTTAGACTGGGAGTTACATTAAACATTTGAAGCCTTTTTTTTATGAAATGTTCACAATTTGCCAAGTTGAATGAGTTGAGTTGACTTTGCTGCCGTCATACAGCACTCAAATCTCAAGTTTGTGCTTGCAAATCAAAGCAAAATCAATCAATCGACAGCGCAAATCCCGGAAAATCCGCAAGTCCTGTCACTCGTATCTAAAGGCGCCACCGTACAAACCATTTTTCCGCCTTTGGAGGTACAAGATTTGCGATACGATTGATTTGAGTGACAACCATGGTCTCGGAACAAATTCAACTCATAAGTCAAGGCACCACTGTATATTCTTCTTCTTAACACCCATCGAGGACTTTTTGGAGTAACCGTGAAAAAAAGCCAAAGAAAAATTTAAACACTTGACAGCTACTCTTGATTAGCTTGCAAGCTTTTCGGAACTTCAAAAGGCATATTTTCCCAACCAAATTAATATTAGAAGCTCAAGGGGTATCAAATGTATTGTAAAATTACACCCGCACATCATCGCAGCGAGGACGGAAAACTGAAGTGTGTTGTTCATCCCACTCAGGGCGATAAATCAACCAGCAAGGGAGTAAGGATCTTGCTAATCAGCTAATGGAAAAGTCACTGCTGAGGATGAATACGTATGCACAGTCGACTGCTGCAGACGCCATTTAGGCGCCTGAATTCAGCGCTATTCTGCCGAGAGATCTATTGCCAAGTCTTCAACGCGTCAGTCTTGTATCGCTCTCCAAGATCTCCACGACGATCACGGCGAGCTTCCTATAAACACACGCTTCCGAGGAAGTGGGTTCAATCCCCGGCCAGCGTCCCTCAGGGGACTAACAAAGAGTCACTGCTTTGAGAATGCCAAATCAGTGGAGGAACCGTGTTGAATTTTCGCATCATATTGTCACGAGCCCCTTTGACACAGATTAGAAAAGCCAGCATCGTTATTGGGATGCATAATCAGTAGACACAGAACGGTGGGGGGCCAAGTCAACCTAGCAATTTTCTGCCTCCGGAGGTAGCACTCCATTTATACACTGCCAAAAGATGCTCTGTATAAACTGCGCTGAGAAACGGAGGGCCAACTCCATCCACCAAATTTTCACCTTAGGAGGTAGAACCCCTTTTTGCACTCTCTGTGATAGTGGTTGGGGGGCGCAAAGGTGTTTTTCCATGTCACTATTTTGTATAAACAGCACCGACATTGAAATAAGAGGAGGCAAAGTAAACCCGAGCGTCCCTGCTGCGGCCACTTTAGCAAAATCTCTGCGTGAAAAGAGGCTCGCGGAACAAAACATCACGTGACACGACCAGCGTCTCACCCTTGGTTGAGGTCATTTTCCGTGTTGTCCAGCCACAGGCGCACGGCCACCGCGTTGCCTTCTCGACACTGCGTGAAGATGTCGTCCATCTCGGGGACGTCCGACGTTAACCTCAGCGACGCGACGCGGAGCTGAAGCGGCGAGACGGAGGTTTCATCCGTCCCTCGTTAGGGGCAGTGAGGGACACGATTGCAGGACCTCGGAGCGGCGCTCGCACCAGCCTGAAATGCTAAAAGTAAGTAAGTGTCTGAGTAAGTTGTGTGTGCCGATTTTTTTCCCCCTTCAATAAAAAAAGAAAAGGAAAAAAAAAACATTATTCATGTAAAAATTATTTTGCTTACGTCGTCTCTGTTTCTTAGCCTAAACTGATCAATGATGACAGTCAGACTACTAAAACACAAAAGTTGAGCAATCCTATACGTGGACGCGCACCATTCATAACAATGACTCACAACAATTGGCCTGCGGAAAGCAACGCTCACTGGCCACTGTTAAAGTATTTGTGCTAAGCATAAAAGGACAAATAATGAGTCAAATGAACAATTTTCATATATTCAACATTTTCTATTTGTATTCAATTTAAATGTATTCATTAAAATGTTTTTATTGAAACTAAAAAAGGTATTTTTGGTAAATATTACTATATTATGCTGTCATGTATTTCTTGAAAATAATAAAAGACAAAAAAGATTGAACTAAAAAAAATTTACCTAGATTTAAAGTAATAAGTTTATTAAGTAATGGGTTAATTTATTTTTAATAAAGGAACAAATGTTACGAACTTTAAATAATTTATTATACATTAAAAACATTGTAGAATAATTGTTAACATATAGTATAAACTTAGCTAACATGTTTAAAATATATAGTATAAATAAAGTATAACAATGTAATACGGATGTGATTTTGAAGAGTCAAATAGATCCATTTGAGTCACTGTGTACACTTATCTTAAAAGGACATTGGCATTTTTCAATCACTTAAATAAGCATCTTGAAGTATTTATACTTTTGAGAGAAGGTTTTAGGATCTATGCAAACAAAAACAAAAAAACAAAAATCACCAAATATTTGCACGCCCCTCTTTCCTCAAAGGGGGGTACAAATTTTTTGGTGTTTGTCTGTGACACTATCTGCACATCTTCAACTTGGTCCTAGAGAATAATCATTATTTGCCTCTTTTACACACACAAAAATAAGCAATATATCATGTAAATTTGAGCTAGTGACAGCTTGAGTGGAACAATACTTGCACAACTGTGCGTCGATATTTGTTGAATGTTTCAACACTCCGAGTTTTAGAACAGGTTTAACACTGCCAAGGAGATTTAAAATATATATATATATATATATATATATATATATGCACAATATCATCCAAATGAGATCAACTCGTGAAAGTATTTCATATATGATGGCCAAATATTTATATCTGGCTAGCAACGCCTGCCTGCTACCGAATCGTCGCGCTAGAACACGAGAAACGCAAAATATAACACACTTTGTGGAGTTCCGGTCAACTACAGGACACAACACGCAGCGCTTGCCCAAGTAAATAAAAGTCGAGCCAACGCCACACTCGAGTAAAGAGGAACCACAAAAAAAAGACATTTTGGCAGCTTTAGCCTAGCAAGCTAACCTCCATTCTTCACGGCACCTTTCTAACATTGGAAGTTGGAAGAAGAGCGACAAAAAAAAAAAAAAAACACGACGGCCGACTTAATATCACCCGAAAAGTCAGACGCGATGACTTACCAGATTTATCGCAGTGAAATACAAGTAGATATGCCTCGGGAGTTGTTGAGAGCGGTGTTCTTCTGCGTTTCGCATAGAATGAACGCTGCTTGCCGAGCGAGCCGCCCGCCGACGTCCACACCCTCGCGGAAGGACGACGTGGTACAGCCCGGACAGCAGCGGCGGCGGGAGCCACGGCGCCCCCTGCTGCCCATACACAGCACTGCACGGCAAAATACACACCCTCAGGGAACCGATTCTGAAACATTACGATACTTTTGTTTAGTTTAATAGTTAAGACAGATTATTAGACAGACAGACAGACACACACACACACACACACACACACACACACACACATACATACATACATACATACACACATACATACTAGTCCAAGTACTGGTTCCACTGCTTTACTTGAATAAAAGTAAAATACAAATAAATGTAAACATTTGAAACATGTCTTCCCCAAACCTGATGATGGATGTTTGGTTCCACTATCCGTCCCTTCAAAAGTGGCTACATCATTTTTTGAGAGGTTCTCTGTACAACTATTCACGACATGCAGTCAATTTATCCTCCGAGTCCTCGCCCACAGGTTCCACTGGATTGTTTTTATTTTATTTTATTGATTAATTTGTTACAATTATTATTATTTTGGAATTTCTTTTAATCAAATGTGGTGCTGTAACCCCAAACGCAACAAAAATGTTTGTCATGGCTTTCTGCCACCGAAGTACCCTGGCGTCTATTGTTTCAACACATGATCTCTCTATAAGGTCTATTATGAACTGCCTCATTCATCCCTTTTAAAAATGGACATTTGTGTACTTTTAATTTAATTAATAACATTAATTAATGGTAGATTGAAGACTCTAAATTGCCTTTAAGTGTGAATGTGTGCGCGAATGGTTGTTTGTTTCTATGTGCCCTGCGATTGGTACGCAATTGAAATTCTTTCTATTTATATGTATTTAATTTTTCATTTTTACCACGATAAAGCGATAAATATTTACTTCAATGAAAAAAAAAAAACCCGTTGTGTCCAATTAGGTTTTTTTTCTCCCGCTTATAGTAGTTTCTACCAGAGACGTCGCTTCCGTGTCTACGACGTCATCAACGCGCGCCGCTGACTCTGTTGTGCTTGGCTCACCCACATGCAAACTGAGCGACAAACGCGGTCAATAAAGTTGCCTAAAAGCACGCTGTGATTCATATACTCGTTGTAAAACACACTTAACTGAAATTACATCGGAGGATCAATTTGACGTTTTTATCCAACCGTCGTCTCGCTTATACACCGTAACCCGGTGAGCAAAACTCGATCTGATTGTGCGAGATTATTGGAATATGTGGTCGTTTAAAATGTACGTTTCTACAATCTACAGAGTTTGGGGGATACAAGATGTTTCATGAGGATGAAGACTGGAATGACGCCGCTGACGTCCTCAGTCAAAGTGTTGTGAAAAAGAAGCCAAACAGCACCAATGGGAAGGTATTTATGTCATTACTTTCACTGCAAAATAAAGTGCAGTGTAAACAATTATTACACATTTTCGGGATTCGTTGCAAACATCTATTAGTAAGATAAAGTCGAAAAAATATTCAGCATCTGGATACAAAAATAGACAAGACGTTTGCTGTGGTCAAGAGCAAAAGGTCATTTCAGGCTCCTTGTGGCACCACACATCTTATTGTTTACTTGATAGGAAAAGGGAGGCAGCTATTTGGGGTAGGGTTTCATTCAAGCAGACTTCAGCTGTACAGATGCCACACTTGCACTATTTCATTTTCCTTCCCGTTTAGTCCAAAAATGTGGGAAGGAAGAGTCTGCTGCGTACGCTGCAGACGTTGGGATCGATGCCCGACCGGATGGGTGACGGGCGGCGGCGGCCTGAGAGCGACGCCGAAGCCGCCGCAGCGCACGCCCCGAGGAGGAAGAAGAAAAGAAAGCAGAGAACAAAACAAGGGACGGCAGCAACAACAGGAGAGCAGGACAACACCTCGGTTGTCACAACTGCAACCAAGAAGCAGAAAGTGGAAAAGAAAATCGGTGAGTGTTGGAATTTTGTGTTTGTAAAGGAAAGAACAAACGGATAGCTCAGCAATACCCGTTTGGAAATATGGTTTGGATAATGACCTCGACCTCGCGACAGCTTGCTCGTAATTACAACAACAACAAACACGCTTAGGTAAGACAAAGAATTGGCTGCAAATGCGGCCGACTTCGTGCGAAAAGTATACAACGCCCCGAACTGGTCGCCAGTCAGTCGGGGGCACACACACAGAGACGGGTAACCATTTACACGCTCACGTCACACCGCCACTGAGTGGGAACCGAAATCACGCTCGCTGCACGCGAACGTACCACGACGCCATCGGTGACGCCATCCAGATGTAAAAACGTGGAAATAAAAGCAGTTGGACTCGTCTAATATTCCTCCTTTCATGTCAAACACAAATGTTTCAGTCAAAAACAAAAACTTAAGGATTTGGCCTCACTGTTTCCATACGCTTCCAGGGGAGCGCACCAACTTTGTCAGTATTAATGGAGATATGTGTCTTCCCAAAGGCATCCCGAAGGGGAAAAAGGCACCTGCAGGCGAGACGGAGGGCGAAGATATCTCGCAGAAGACAACCGGCAACGTCTCGCAGCTGAGCAGGCAGCAGTGGAAAAACAGAATGAAGAACAAGAGGAAATGCAAAAATAAATACTGCCAGGATAAACCTGAAGAGGAACTCCAGAAGGCGGATAAACCGCTTCCGACGACACGTTCAGACATTAAGAGTGGCAAACGAGTAGACGTACGGAATGAGAAAATATTGCCACAGAAAAGGAAAAAGACTGAAGATGATGACGTCAGCACGGGCACATTACGGATAAAAACAGCCAAGAAGGAAAGGAAAAACGCAATCGACGGCTCAAAACAGGAAGCGGGCGATTCTCACGGCGATCGGCAAAAAGCCGAGCTGAGTAAAGCCGAGAGGCTGAAACGCGAGCGCCTCCGGAAGCTTCTCCGGCGAGCGAGCCCCGAGGTCCCCAAAGCGGCGGAGGCGGAGTCGGAGGCCGTTTTGCAGGAGGCGCAGGAGGACCGCTCCACGTTGCTGCGTTGGCGCATGGAGCGGCGGTTGGAGGCGGCCCGCTTCCGCTACATCAACGAGTTGCTGTACAGCTGCACCGGCGGCGAGGCCCAGCGCATGTTCCGCCAGGACCCGCGGGCCTTCCAAATCTACCACAAGGGCTACACGGCGCAGGTGCACCGCTGGCCCGTCCGCCCCGTGGACGCCATCATCGCCTACATTCAAAAGAAGTAAGACGCCTTGACGTTCGCGTGCAGCTTTTCATTCTGTACGTGACTGCGCTCCTGGAGGCTGCAACCAACGATTACTTGCAATGAATCTGTCGATTTTTCGATTCGTTTAAGTTTTTCCATTCGTTTATTCAAAAACAGGACATTATTTCAAATGGGCGGTGCAGAAAATACACAAACTTAATTACATTAATTGCAATTCAGTTGCTGCTCTGGTCCGTAACGTCAGAAAATAAGGCACAAATGTTCCAAAATTGTTCCAAAATTAAAGCAGATGTTTGAAAGTGTCTTATTTTGATCCCAAAAAAAAACAAAAACAAAGATAATCAGTCTACTTTAATATAATAAATATAAATGAAATTCAGAAAATGATCAAAAATCATTTCAAAATGAATTCAAATGCCATTAATCCGTTCCAGCCTCCTCAAAAACAGTTTGCAACGTGTTTTTTTAAGAGAGGAAAATAACACTCCATAATATTGTACTCTGACGACATACTCATGAAAACGAGTTGCGTGGCAGTCTGTCTGCCACTAGATGGCGGTATTGAATTTCGCAGCATCAGACCGCCACCAGTGAGGACAAAGTATTTCGTGCAGGCATTCTGCCAAATTTCTTTTTTCTAAATTCAGTGGACGTCATCTGCTGCTTCTTCTCAGCGCTCACTTTTTGAAGAAACATGGTTAGATTTAATTTTTTTTTTAAATGTTTCTTCCTCCTTTTTTGTGTGTCGTTTGCTGCAAGGGCTGTACTGTACGCGTAATATTTTCTGATTTCAGACCTCGCTCGCTGGTGGTGGCCGACTTCGGCTGCGGCGACTGCAAGATCGCGCTCAGCGTCAAGAACAAGGTGCACAGCTTTGACCTGGTGGCGACCTGCGACCTGGTGACCGCCTGCAACATGGCCAACGTGAGTGTGTGCGTGTGTGTTTATCACATCTCCGCTAACTCGCTCACACCGACGACATCTGCGTCCTCCCCGCAGGTCCCGCTGCCGGACGGGTCGGTGGACATCGCCGTCTTCTGCCTCTCGCTGATGGGAACCAACCTGGCGGATTTCCTCGGCGAGGCCAACCGCGTCTTGAAAAGAGGGTAAATCATGGAACATTTGTGCGCGCGTGTGCGTCTCTAACCCCTGCCGGTGGCGGCTTTTAGGGGCGTGCTGAAAATCGCCGAGGTAGCGAGCAGGTTCGACGACGTGAGGAACTTCCTCAATGCGCTGGTCAAGCTGGGATTCAAGATGGTGTCCAAGGTGAGAGAGTGACACTCACAGGCCACTTGATTAGGTACACCGGGGAGAGGCACACTTTTCGGTTTGGAAAAAGGAAAGCTCGCCGGGGTCTTTCGTAGATGAGGTACTTCAGAAATTCTTCAAATATGTACATTTCTATTATAGTATTATTTAAAAATATGTTGTTGTTTTTTTTAAGGAATTGTTTAATTTTAGAATTCATTCTCATTTTTTAATAACTTTCTATAACATTTTGTATTTAACCAATGTTTTCTATTTTAGTGTTGACAAAAATGATTATTTACACATATACTTAATGTTTACGTAGATTTTTATTTTACTGCTATTTGTCTTTCATTATTTACAATTAATTAATTACCAAATTATTTCATAATAAAATATTGAGTTTCAATACTTTTGTTTTACTATTATTGGTTAAAATAAATGAACGAAATATTTACTAACACATCCTTAAGGTACACAAACATTTTAATTTGACTAATATTTTGATTTGATTGAGTACAATAAATAAATGAATCATTATATCATGGGATAAATGAATATAAAAAATAAAGGAAAGGTAGCAATCCAGAGTTGTTTGTAAAATTGTGTTTGCGTAATTTTCCTTTAGGATACGGACAACACTCATTTCTACTCGTTCGAGTTCACCAAGACGGGCGACGCGCCGGCAAACTTGAAGAAGTTCGGCTTGCAGCTCAAGGCCTGCTTGTACAAGAAGAGATGAGTTGGCACTCAAGGGGACATTTAAGTACACATTTGTCAAAAGGAGGAGTTCATTTGGGGAAAGTATTGAATATAATGCACATTTATCAACACGGCTTGTCTGTGTGATTGATTGTATTTGCTCATTTCCAAGTGTGACAGCGATGTCTTTTAAGACATTGTTTTAGCTTTACAAAAAAAAAAGTAGGAATTGCAATTCATATTTTATGGGCAATGTAAAAAAGTTATAGAAGCATGAAATTACGGTCAACATTTTATTATACTATCAGAATGAAGTCTCTCTTTTTTTTTTTTTTTTTTTAAAGAAATGGTATCTCACAAGAATAGTCATATGACGAGATCCAAGTCAGAATTTTATACAATGTCATTTTTTGTTCAAGAAAAAAAAGGATTAATTGCAATATAAAAATGTATTTTTTTCGAAAAAAATAAATTGTAATTTAATATTTTTAACTCGAATGTCTCCACAAACCATGCACAGTTGCATACGCAGACCTTTTTTTCCCCGCAAGATGTTACTTTTTCCCCCTCGAAATAGAACTCAAATAACATTTAAAAACGGTCTTGTGCAATTGACTTAACTTTTCGTTGCTTAAAGTCCACACTATGTATTTGTACGTTTAATTGCAACTAAAAGCAGAAAATACACAAACGTTCGGGACGTAATAAAATATTCCCACTTAGTGTGTTAAAGCATCATTTCATCGGTATGGTTCACAGAGGCAGCACGGCGCCAAAGTGGTTAGCACGACGGCGTCACAGTTCTGAGGGTCAGGGTTCGAATGTCAGTTCTGGCCTCGCAGTGTGTCGTTTGCTTCATTGAAGAAATTGTTCATAGGGTTATGTGCGCCCTGCGATTGGCTGGCGAGCAGTTGCGATTGATTTGCTTGCTGCGCTTGTCAGCGTTTGCCTCAAGGGGGCGCTCGAACACTGGTGCGCTGCAGCCTGCAGAAAAAACGACATCCAGTGCTGCCTTGACTAACGAGTTGAGTGGCTTACGTGGCCATGCTCGCTACTCAAATCACGCGTATCCGAGTTGGGGGCAGGTTTAGGGTTATTGTTAAGGGCGAGAGTTATTTTTAGGTTAGGTTAGGGTTTGTGCTCGAGTTAGTTTAGGTTCAGGACGCTTTTGCATTTGCTTCGGCTGGAGCCAAATTCCAAATAAAACAAACAAAACAAATTCTGACAAGTACAATTGACCAAAAGTTACTTCAAAGGGAGATTTTGCAGTTCGAAACCCACGAGCAAGATTTGAATGTAGCCACATTTGACTAATCGACTAATCTGACCAAAGATCACGAGTGCGATTCTCAAACATGGCCATGCGATTACAAAAGTGCATAGTCGTGATCAATAGTCACGGGGAATTCTGTCCACTTTCGACGAAATAGCAGTGCTAGCGATACAAAGCTAGCATTAGCACTGTGAACAAGCTGACGTTAGCCCCGGCCGCTACGTTAGTAGCGTGACATATTCATAATGGAGTGTAACTAACACTCAATGTTACTGCTTTGAAGTAGTATTTATTATTTTATTTTATTTTAATGTGCAATCAGTTTTTTTTTTTTTTTTTTTTTTTTTTAAATTGATTGGAGATTTCAAGAAATACAATTTCAAACAAATCAAAAGTGGTGGATTTTCGGCCATAGTTTCAGCAAAGCTCCCGAAGCCCTGTGCGTATGCGCCGGGGACAGGCTATGAGGGTGCCCGGCGTAGAGGTTTCTTTCAAAAAAAAAAAAAAAATGCTAACTCCCATTTAACAATGTACAAGTAAAAGGTATGTAGCATGAAAATTACTCTGAGACATGCAACAAAGTAAATGTGTGTTACTACACACCGCTGGCCCCAATGGTACCCTAACCTACGCTAACACAAATGCTAACTATACTTAAACTCGCTCCACCCAAACCCCAGGTTTTGAATTTGAAATTATTCCATTGGGAATAGATTTAGGCACATTTAAAAATGTTATTATTTATTTTTTTTACCTGTTTTCTTGAATGACATGGAATGCTTTGTTTGCCAGTGGAGTTTTGACCACCCAGAAGTACTTTACGTGTGAGGACACGGCGGAAAGGTCAAATCAAGCCGCTGACATCGCGTCCCCCAAACATGGCCGCCGACCTCCGCCAGTGTGCAAAGCCAAAGAAATGTCAGAGCCCGCCCGAGACCGCCCTTGCGCTCTGTTCCTGCTCGCTACGCATCTCTGCTTTAACACTTTGTTAATTTCACAACGGCTTAATGTCTTTCCCCCAGCAAATTAAGCGAGCGAAAGCAAAAACACAGCCGGCGGCGGGCGGGCCGACGTTCTCATAGCGCGGCCGCCCCGCACCGCGGAGCTTTGGGGTTCCAGTTTGCGCGTTAGCCGGAGTACCCGGAGAAAACCCACGCAAACACGGGGACCCGGCTTCCTCCCTCCTCTGTCTCGCAAGTAGGATACTGCCTGACACATATTACGTGAGGTTGAAATACGGTTGAGTCACAGAAAATGTTTTTTTTTTGTTTGACATCGTCATGACAACACTAGAACTCCAAATAATGACAAGACCTTCTGGTTATGTCCGCGACATGTCTCCCCGCTCGTGGAACGTCATCAAACAAACAAAACCAGGGGGGAAAAAAGGGAAAAAAATCCTTTGGCCCAGTGAGATGTGTTCTACGCGTTGACTGGCAGGAGTCATCACGCTCCAAAGCGCTGGCTGCTCCCATGACGCCTTGCAGGAGGCACCCGAGCACGTCCAGAATTGCGGGGAAAGATGACTCAGACTGCAGACAAATGCTAGCGCTGCAATCCCTCCGTTATTCGCGGGCAGAAAGAGGGCTAATTTCCCAAAGTCGCGTTAATGGCTCTGCCTCGGTCAAACGACGTGCAAGAGTTGGTTTACGAGCGGTGCCGTCGGAACGATCGCCACATGCGGCGACATGGTGATAAACCGCTGAAGCGGAACGCTGCGATTGGTGCTGTTAGCGTGGCGCTAATGGCTGCTCGCTGTCGTTAGCACAAGTTGTTACACGTTGCTCCGTGATGGATGATCGACCACCGGTGAGGAGAGGCGCTCACCACCGAGGTCGGCAGGCGACTTATCGCGACGAGCGCGTGATTTCAGATCGTCCTCATTGACGGGACCCCAAAACGATTTGAAATCGGCCGGGGAACGCGCTAAACTGCTGTGCGTACGTCGTTTTTAACCGAAAACTAAAATGATTTCGCAGCCTGAAAAAAAAAAAAAAAAATCCTCATATTTCGATATGAGTCAAGGGCATGTTTACAAAAAAAAAAAAAAAAAACACTACCATTTGGGTTGTTTTTTAACACAACGGCAGCCTGGAAATGTGAAAACAACGCTAGCTGTCATTTACCTGTACACAAGTCAATTTTTAACTGAAAACAGATGAAAAGTAAAGTTGAGTGTGAGTCTAGTTTCTGACTGAAAAGGGCAACATTTGTGTAGTTTCGGCTGTTTATTTACAAGAATACTGCGCTTTAGAGGCTGAAACTGCAAACATTTGAAAAGAGGTCGAGTTTCAATTTGCTCAAGTCTGTTTCGAACAGAAAAAGACCCCCAGATTTTTGTCTGTTCGGCGTTTACGCAAGTCGACTGAAAAACAGAAAAGAGATTTATTGACTCGTTCTGTTTCAGTATAGTACAAACGTAGAAGTACTCCACTTGTACTGCTTCGCCAAATCGACCGCACGCAAACCTCACTCGTGGTTTTCGATGGTTTCGAGCTCTCGTTGAAATGACAGAATTGGCTTCTTCCGACCAGAACCAGAACGGAATAGGCGGAAGTTTTTTTTTTTTTCTTCTCCAAAACCTCGACTCGTAACTGGAGAAAGTCGTAAGTCGGGGCACTTGCAGGTCAAGTTACCTGAGAATCTCTCTCAGGCAAATCCTTCGACAAGGTGTAATCGTTTCACGTTAGAGGGCCGTAAATCCGCCGGCGTGGCTTCAAGTGACGTGGCCGAGTGTAAACACGGCAAAGTGGAGCGCTGACAAAGTAAGCAGCCCCCTTTTAGCGCACGTCCGTGGAAGCCTTTGAGGGCCCGTAAAAAGACGACCACGATGAAATGTCCCAGGATTTATTCCAGTTGCGACTCCATCCAAAGTCAATATGTCAGCCGGTGAAATACGGCGCGGCTTCAGACACTGAATGTCTGTAATAAATCGATTTAAAGTGTGTCTTATTGATACAGGTGCACACTCGTTTACCGGACACCGAATTTGCTGCCTTTTACAGAAAAGGCAGCAATATTTTGAAACAATAGATTGAAAATGAAGGGATTAAAGTACGGTGGCCCTTAAGGGACAAAGCCGGTGGCAGGACGGAGGCACACAAAGCGTTTTTTTTTTTTTTGGGGGGGGGGGGGGGGGGGGTACTGCAGGATGGTGGGAGGCCAAGCAGAGCTTTTGGAGCAGACCGCAGCAGGATGACAGCGCATGAAGAGAGGAAAAATGAATGCCCACTCATTTGTTTGTGGTTTGCACAAGCCTTTGAAAGCCAGTGACAGTAAACGCAGTAAAAGTCTGCGAAGACTGTCCACAGATCAATGTGGGAATTCCACTTAGAAGTCATCTGGAGTCAGCACTTTCTCTTTAAACTAAAACTTCAGCTTTACAGATGCCATCCCCGGCTAAGCGGGCGGCGTATGTTATGATCTAGCTCTCAGTCTTTAGGCTGTTAGTATTTGAGCTAATCTTAATTTAAATGGCTCCTTACCATAGGGCACAATTTGTAGAATCCGAATCTATGTATCACGTACGTATATATCTATTTTGCTATATATTAGCATGCAAACTGTTAGCATTTGAGCTATTCGCGTTGAAAAAGGAGGCCGACCATCAGACACAATGCAAATTCCTTCTCGTTTTCTGTGCACAGACTGCTGTCTTGCTAATGGTTAGCGTAACAACTGTTAGCATGCTAGCATTGTCGCCACCCGCATTGGACTGGGAATGCTACGCTGCTAATGATTAGAAGACCAAGTGGTAGCATTTAGCAACAGCAAAATTGCAAAATTGGACCATTGTAAGGTTCCCTTTTGTGGAGGTCAAAGTTGACTTTGTTCGACTCGCGGATGCGCAATTCCGCCTTGCGACAGTCAGCGGACTCGTTCCAAATCTCCGCTGGAATTTCTCCACTTCGTAGCCGTCGAAGCCACTGGAACAATCTGCACAGTTTGAACATTAATAATGCGCTTGAATACAGGACAATAAAAACAGCTGTACTCAATAATGCATTATAAGTTGTCGCAAACTTTACTTTCGGTAAACGACGTTAACGTATTTCAACACACACACACAAAAATCACGTTTAACAGAAAAATCCACAATATATATAGCGGGGGATTTCTGTAATAATTTATTGCAAATTATTTTCCAGACGTCCAGGGACCCGGGTTTGAGAACCAACGCTATAAATTATCTTGAAGCAGTCTGTCTTCCAGTTTTGGTGGATGATAATGATCTTTTTCCGGAAGGTGAAAGCGAGTTCAGGAATGACATGGAACATTCCATTTTTGGGACACGCGCACACGCATGCACTCTTGCAGCCAATGCGATAATGACATGAACGTGAGGCTGGAGGTGACTTTTACACGCTAATTAAAGCAGCCCAAGCGCTTCCTCGTGGAGTGGTTGGGACGGAAAAGTCCGGAAACCGTCCAAAGTGCTCCGCTGCTCTCGCACGGAATGTTTTTCCCAGACGAGGGGCTTACGCGCCAAACCTACGCCGAGTTTACGCACTTTTCACAGATGTGCATCCTGGTCACCTGGTCGACCTCGTCAGGATATACGTGACAACGACATCGGGATGAACTAAAAATGAATAGGAATCAAAACTTCGAGCAGTGCATTTCAACATTTCAACTAAAACTAAGCAAAAAAATATAAACCGAGCGTCCCAAAAGTCACTGTACACGTTCTTTTTTTTCGATTTGGTATCCATTGGACAGACGTGAGGCCGTCAGCATTCGACAACTTCGGCTTCGTTTTTGGAAGCGCGTCGTTCCCTTGCCCGCGGCGAGCCGAACGACAACGTTACGGCCCGGCAAGACGTTTTTGTCCCCGACTGCAGTCCGTTCAGTGCCGGTTTGGCAAACGTTATTGACTGTCACGCTGCTCCGACGCGCAGTACAATTGACACTATCCGTGGCAAATTCCTCGAAACAGGATCGAGGCCTGCTACTATCGCCACTGAGGAGAACAGCAAACCGCTCGAGCGGGGGGAAAGTCTTTCCGGGGGGCACCGGAAGTCAGCAGCAACAAACGCTCGATTCAGTTGAACGGCGTTGAAGTCGCGGCAGGACAACCTTTATCACACTGAAGCATCAACTTTTATGGTTGTTTCACAACCTGCGCATGATGCAAACATGCTTACAAATGGTTACAAAAGTGAAAATGCATTCATATTTTTATATGAACGACAAGAATTGTTGAAACTTTATGCAGTAAAAGAAGCAAAAAAGTAAGCATCTCAAAAAAAGTCACAAGTATAGTAAAATCCATGTTGGGCTGAGGGGTTATTTGATGGATTTGTTTTTTGTTTGTTTGGGAATGACAATCCACGTCATGATCACAGAGTACAAGAAGTCATTGTCAGCACGTTTAGTGGATGGAATCCATCGAATGCGCCATTTGGTCTGGCCGGAATGCTTTTAAAGAGACCACTCACTGAGTGACGCGTCTGCGTGACTTCCTGTTGATGCTGCGGTGCGCTCTCAAGCGCCTAATGACTCTTTAGCGGACCTCAAATGACTCACGCGTGATCATTCGTCAGATGATCCGGCCATCAAGAAGCATTTATTAGCAAGCACTTATTATCAAGTACTTATTATGCTGTGGATATAGTCGGAGCAGAGTGCTTCATTTGTTTATGCAACTGAGAAGCAGGAAGTGAATAAAAGTTGCTTTATTTGATCAGTTTGCATCTGTGGACACACTGGAAACAGGGCCGACTCAGTTGATTCATTTGGAACATTTAATCGACTCGCGTTAGCGGACTCGGTTGATTCGGTTGTATCGCTCCAGTGACTCGAGTTGAGGGATTCCTCGGAAACACTGCAGACTCATGACGACTCGTGGCTCACTTGAAGTGCTGCGAACTCACATGAGTCGGTCATATCAGCTCACCGATTCAGGTTAGCAGCCAACAACACTGACTCAAATGACTCGACTTAAAAAGAAATATATGAGTATAATACAAATCGAGACAACGAGGCACACCTGGACAAGACGGCAGACTGGAGGGAGCTGATTGGTTGACACGAGGTAGAGAGGGCTGACGGGAACAGGTGCAGACGAGCCGACGAGACATGAGCATGTGACGCACGAACAGATGAAACAAACTAAATCCAATCCAAACATGGCAACCGAAAACCGATCATGACAGAAACGGAACACGTTGCGACGCATGCCATGTGGTGTTGAGTCAGTCATATGCTTCCTCCCTCGCCACAGAGCTCTTAATGAAGGCAATCGGAGATAATGAGCGCGTGTGTGTGCGCGACGCAGCTGCCGCAACACAAAATCGCCGCCGTGCAAAGCTCCGTGCGGGCGGCACAAATGGCCGGCGACGAACGAGGCCAGCAGCAAATCGATGGCGCACGCTGCAGTGTTCCCTCGCGGTCGGTCACGCTCGCGTCGCGTCTCTTTTAACGAGAGCGCAGACGAGACGGAGGGCGAGAGGGAGGCACTCGAACGCATCGCCACTGCAGAGTCACGCCTGAAACTGCACCGTTTGCACTGCTGACGCAACAAAACCTCAAAGCGGGCGCGAGTCCAAAAAGTCGGTCTCCTCAGAATCGGGCTTCGATCTGGCGGCACGCGTTTCAAACGGTTCCCGTTGACTTGGAACGCTAATGCTAATGCCAAAGATAACAATGTACGACTACCGACAACGAACACCACTTGATTTGGGCAAAATCAGGCTAAAATCATGCTTAACATAATCATCGATAGAAATGCGTGCGAAACAGTTGCTGTCAACTCGGAATACGAATGCCAAAACACAATTCCGCGACCAACGAACGGGACATGAAATCGACCCTAACCCTTCGATTGTCCCTCTTCCAAATTCAAGCTTGAAACACTTCAGTCTCGGTTGACTCACATACTCACAATGCTAATGCTAATGGCAACACTAACGCGACACAACTCGCAACAAGCCAACCAACCGGACATGGAATCAGAAGGTGGGTCCACTCCAAATGGGGCTTCGCATTTCACGAGACGTCCTGCTCTGTTTTCTTGAGACTGTCACTCATGATAGACACGGCCACCAAAGGTCATGTTGCTACATTCAACCGGCTTCGGGGGCTGAATTTTCCAATCGTTCCCGGGTGCCACCGGACAAGTTCCTCTCTGAAGAGCACCTGGAAATGGCCAAATTGTGCCAAAAATGTCCACTTGGCCAAAATGGGAGAAGTCTAGTCGAGGACGAGTCAAAAATCTGGAGACGCTTTCTTACGCCATTGAAGGAGAACATGTCTCCTAAACTTTTGACCAGCACTGTATATGTGATATTTCTAATATAAATATGCTCTTATAGAAATGTGTGTGCGCAGTCATCTATTTAGCACACACACACACACACACACACTGAGGCCCTCAAAAATCCCCGCGGTGCCCCTCATGTACGATATGATCATTCAACCGCTGCATTCCAGTCACACACACACACACACACACGATGTTCCGCCATCACAATGATCTAAAACGGGGACGTTGCCGCTCTACCAGCCCATATTGCAGGTGTTATCCCAACACACACACGCACGCACGCGCACGCACACACCTTGCTTTCCTGCCAATAGTACACAACAGTTTGACCTTTGCGTTACTTATGCTGACTCGGCATTCCGCTGCATTGCGCTAAGTGATTACACGTTTGCTGGAGTGTGTGTGTGTGAGGTGTTTAATCCTGGATGAGTCAAAACAAGAACAACACACACACACCTATGCGCAATTTAAAGAGGCAGAGGGGCTAAATCTTGTCCCTTGGGGGGGCTAATTGACTCTGCTCATGGAAGTATTGTAACGATGTTAGTGCTACATGAATCGATTTCCACATACACGCCGTTCCCAACCGGTGGTTACATGAGCTTGCTTGTTGGGAACCAACCAACGCAAGCCAAAAGCCTGGAAACGGGAGAATATCAATTTCACGCCGTTAAAATGTAACAAGTATTATGAGGATAAATTAGTGACATCATACGGAGAAGAAACAGGAAGTCCAGCTCGTTTTGAGTAACGCCATGCTGACGTGGAGCGTTAGCTTCAGTGAGTAAATCTATCGGCTCGGCTCGAGACTCCAGGCTCAAAAATGTTATTCGATGTTTCGGACAAAGATGCGGGTAGGAAAAAAAAAACGAGGCAGGCGAGCCAAGGCCGAACAACAGGATCTACGGCACAAGGCTGGAAAGAAGAACCAACAAAGACAGCAACAGGAACAAGGGGGATTGCAGCGCTACTGAGACCGATTCAAAACTCTCGTGGGGAAAACGGGGGGAACCTAAGAATCTTCAAGCAAGAAATGTCAAAGACTTGTACAGCAAAAAAAAAAGAGAGAAAGAACCTGAACCAAATTGGGGACTTTAGTTCTTAGGGCCCTAAGAAAAAACAACAACAAATGCCCAGTGGCCATAAAGTTATTTAGGCCTCTGATTCTTCAGGCCACAAAGGTTATAGCAATAGTGAGCCAGGTTCAAAACCCTCGTGAAGACACCGGGTAAAACTTTGGAATAATCAAACATGGCAGGGAAAAAACGAATCAAGAACTGCAACCTAGAAACTGACGAGCCTCCACAAGAAGCCGTGGAATCATGTCCCCCCCCCCCACACCTAAAACACCTTGGAACAGTTTTTTTCTACGGTCGGTGTGACAGGGACCAAAGCCACAGACCGGACTATGGGACAAAGCTGGAAAAAGAATCCGCGAAGGCAGGAACAGGAACAAAACGAGGTTCAGCAGCGCTAATGAGACGGGTTCAAAATCCTTCCGAGATCAAAGAGCCACAGCGAGGACCACAAAAAACTAAGCTCTTGTACAAATTCCATCTGTCCGTAAGGTCGATGTGTCAAAAACCCGAAGCACGGACTGGATTATGGCACAAAACTGAAAAAAGAACCAGCAAAAACAGGAACAGTGCTCGTGACACCGGTTAGAAGAGGAGACCAGACCAGGTGGAACCTCAGAGCCATCAAATAAGAGTTCTACAACGAGAAAAATAAAGAACGGGTCATATGTATTTGGTTCAGCAGACCACCCAAGGATGCCCAAACTCCCGTAACATTGTCAATGTTTTTGGACGACCCAGATAGAACTCATGAAAGAACAAGGAGGACATCCACGAGTTGAGCTCACATCGATTTGGATCCAGAACCCCAAATTTCTCGACAGTCGAGGCATCTTTGTCACGATCCCGACTTGTATTGACACCATCAAGCTTTGGTTCAAATCCAGTCAGCCATCCTGCCTCCCCCCTACTTTCTGCCACTTGAATCCAGGACCTTGTCCTTTGGGTCGCTCATGTAGTTAACCATGTAACCAACCACTTTTGTTCAACAAGATCCATCGTTTTCTTGATTTCCTACACCACAGATCCTGTGCAAGATGATCGGCAGGTTGAGGAGTTCATCCTGGTGCACTTAAGGGCAACAAGTAGGTTAGACCCGAGACCGATCACCTGTCAACCGCAGGAGTAGATACTCGTAAACTCTTGCATTCACACCGACGGCCAATTTGGAGTCTCCTGACGACCTAACATGCTGTGCAGTGTTTTTGGACTTCCCGCAAAAGAACGGGCAGGAAAACCCACTGAACCGACACTCATCCAAAACTAAATTTCACGATTAAAATGTTCCTAACTTGGGAGTTATTTGAACCATGTCCAGATCCCTACTTGTAGTGACACCATCAGGCCAGCTGTGGTTCTGCCAGCCCCCCGCTACCTTTCCCTTCTGGATCCGTTGGCATGTGATCGGCCAGCAGGGGGTGGCACAGTGCGATCATTACCGCCAATCAACCCGAGCGTGCGTGAAAGTGTAACCCGACAGGAGGGATAGAGGTGGGACAAAAAGGTGCAATTTGGTGGTACAGATGCAAAGTGGAGAACAGGATGAGGCCTTTTATCTGACAGTCGGGGGGAAAACAGTTAATCAAGCGTCACCCTGCTCCCCCGTGCCCCCGTGCCCCCTACCGGCCCTTTTGTTTTGCCTTCATCTCGCCAGCCCTCTCTTCCTCGTCCAACTCCTGACCGTCGCAACGTGACGTCAGCGTTAAGTCTCACTAATTAAGACTCCACGCCGCTCGACTTTAAACGCCGCTGGACGGGCCACCCGCGGGGCCGCCCCGCCTCCCCCGCCGTCCGCCGACCCGCTCGGCTAAAAAGTCGCTGATTCGATTTGACGCCGGCCGCGCTTCACCTCACCCTCGCCTCGGCCCCGCCGCCGCCCGGCCGGAACGGTGGCCTTCCTCGCGTCCTTTTGTCTGTTTTGCGGCCGTCGTTCCCCGCCTGGCGTAAGCGGCGGCGGTCGCGTTTAACGAAGTCAAAAGCGTCTTTGTTTCGAGACAAGCGCGCCCACCGTCAGAACCCGAGCAGGAAGTGATTGTGTCAAAGATGGAGAGGAAGAAGCAAGACTGTCCCCCAGGAGAGCAGCTGAAGGGTTCTAATATGCATTCAGGGGACGCGCTGAGGTGGAGTTGTGCGGATTCCAAACCAACATATTCTGCTCCTTTTTTATGACACTTTATAGAATTTCACGCTGACTTTGTGTTTTCTTTCCATCTTCTGCGAGGGGCTCGCGCTCGTGGCTAATCGCCGGCCGGGCCGAGGCCGAGGCCGAGGCGGACGCCGGCGGTTTGAAGGTTAAAAAAAACAAACCAAAACATGGGAGACGCGGACGTCGCCGAAAGAGATTGATGACGATGGGAGAAGTTTATCTTCCCCACAACAACAACAACAACTACAACAGGGAGAAGAACAGGAATGTGACACCACTGCGCGAAACCACCACATGCCATCCCACGGACGCCTGAAAAGTCACACACTCAGATTCCAACAGAGGAAACTCTGCCTATTATTACGTGCTACAACCCACCAACCAACAGGCTAACTAACCAACTAACAAACAAATCACTGACACGGCAAAGCACCCACCGGCCAACCACCCCACGCACCAAACCGCCGATGAAGTAACGAACCTAACAACGACCAACCGATCGGTCGCGAAGGGATTACATTAAACCAACGCAGATTACGCCGCGACCGCCAATTGGGCGCTCGAGGCCTAAGAGCGACTCCGACGCGACGCGACGCGGGTTTGCACGGCTGCGAAAATATGTCACGGGATTGTGCCACGCCAATTCTGCCTAGCGACAGGCTGCCGCCCAGACGGGAGGCGGCAGGCGTTGACTCATTGTTTAGTTTGGTCACGCTTTAGGTCACCAAATGTGAGATGATAGATTCAAGTTGTTGAAAAAAGTTTTTGTTCCCCCCCCCAAGAAAAAGTCAGTTATCAGATTAAAGTTTTTCAGGAAAGGATAAATACGGTTTGACAAAATGGTCGAGATGCTTTTAAAAAATGTTAAAAGTATCTTTTTACATTTTTCTAGAGAGAGATTTTTTCCTGAGAGAACATCACAATTGAGCCTTTTTCCGCACGTGTAACACGTGACAAGTTTGCTTGTGACGGCTGCACTCTTTTCTTTCCGTCGGGGACTTTCATGACTTTATTTTGGAAAAAAAGTGACTTTTTCTTTAAAAAAAAAAAAAAAAAAAACACCGTGCCGTCGAAAAAAAAAATTCCTTTTCTTGAAAAAAACAAAAAATCTGCCATTCATGTGTGATTGCCATTGGTGGTGTGATTGCTGCTGCACTCTCTTCCCACCGTTTCATTATTTCCGTCAGCGTGAACTCAAACAATTTGCGGCTCGGGGTGCGTTTGATGTGAGCCACTCACGCTCAAGAGCTAACGAACCGTGTTTTTGGAGCACGAGCCCCAAATAGAAGCGGGACCGACTGAGCGGCCTTTTTAACGACAATTCTTCCTGGCAAAAAAAAGTGACATTGTGCTGGCACGAAGAATGGAAATTGTGGGCTGGCGTTTTGGGCCGGAACAAAAACTTGACACTTTTGCTGACGGATTTATGAAACGCGGAAAGAAAACGCGTCCGACGGCCTTTCGCCGTCCCGAGCCCGCCCGGGGGAACCCAAACCCGCCGTGCCTGCACGAACACGCGAGACGTTAGCGGTGATGGATTAGCCGCGACCTTTCCGAAAGTGCCGTCCGGGAAGGGCGTTATCGGGCCCACATGCCGTTGAGGATTAAGGATCCGCTTTCTCCTTCTAATCTGAGCTGGGGGAGGGGAGAAGGGGGACCGCTGACACTTAGCTAAACAACACGTATTGGTTTGATAGCGGCTGCCGGGTTAACGCCGGCGGGGATTAAAGGCGGCCACTTAGAGCGGGAGGACCCGGATTAAGGACGCCATTGTAGCGACGCGTCGTTTCTCTTAAAAGCTCGCCGTGTTTGCGGACGGGTGGGGGGGGGGGGGGTAGCCGTGGGTGGTCAGCCGGTCTCCAGGTGGGACCAACAGAGGCAGTGGGGAGAAAAAATATATATCTATGAAAATTCTATTTTATTTTCAAAATAAAAAGATAAATCTTTGGAGAAAAAAAATCCGATTTTTTTTCTTTTTTTTTTTTTGGGGTGGGGGGGTGGGGGGCTTATTTTTTTCTAGATTTTTTTTCCAGAATGAAAAATTCAAAAGAAGTCTTTACAAGATGAAAATATAATTTTTTCAAGAAAAGTAAATTTTTCAACAAAGGTTTTTTTTTTTTTTTTTGCGAAGGAAAAACAGCCATATTTTTAGATAAAAAGACATTTTGTTCACCCTCGAGATTAATTTTTGAAGGTAAAACGAAAACATTTTTCAGGAAAAAGTGGTATTCTTACAAGATTAAAGTGATATTTTTAAAGAAAAAATAAATTGTTGTTTTTTTTTTACAAGAATTTTTTTAGTTCCGTTTTTTTTTTTTTCAAGAAAGTAAACAATACAAATTCACAAAAATAAAAGGCTAAAAGTTATTGTTTTAAGAAAAAAAACCTTTAAATATTTTTTTCTTTTGAAGAAAAAACAAGATTTTGCATTTTTGTCAATAAATATTATGACATTAAGGTTTCTTGGCTTTTAATGAAAATTTGCATTTTTTATTTACCCAAAAATAAAGTTTGATTTTTATCTTGGGGGGAAAAAAAGGAGATATGTTTTTTTTCCCAAGAAAAAAGCCAGAGAAGCTAATATTTGATGTATACAGAAAGTGTCAAAATCTTATGAGATTAGTTTGACACTTATTTTTCGAGATAAAAAGCTAATTTTGAGGTAAGAAAAAGGAGGAAGGAAGGTTGCCGTGGGTGGTCAGCCGGCGACCAGGTGGGACAAAGAAAAAGCGTCCGTGATGACGACGATGATGAAGAGGCTGACGGCACAAGCGAGACGACTGTCAAACGCTTCATTTAGCCAGCAGCACAGGTGAGGACGCGCAGGACGGATGAGCGCGATGTCACATGATCGCCCCTCACAACACTCACAACAGTCCTTGATTTTTCTCACTTGTCCCCCCCCCCCCCCCCAGGAATAAAAAAAAAAAAAAAAAAAAAAAAAAGTTTGCAATCTTACAGGATTAAAAATGTATTTTCTATGTTGAAAAAAAAGTTATTTTTCCAGTTTAAAAGTTTAAAAAAAATAAATAAGTCATTGAGAGAAAAAAAACGTCAGATTTTAAAAAAAAAAAAGAAAAAGACACAAAAGTTATTTTTTCTAGAGGACGAGTTTTTTTAGGACCCATTTTACGAGATTAAATGAGTATTTTCCAAGTTTTCTCTTAGATAAAAAAAGTAACTAATTAGGTCAAGAGAAAAGAGTTGTTGATAAAATCCTTGCAAGATTAAAGATTTAATTTCTAACTAGGAAATAAAGTGGGTTTTATTTCAGCCTAAAATTTTTGTTGTTGTTCGATGACACATTTCCGCACGAGAAAAAGCTGATGAGAAGTGTTTGCATTTTTAGGAAAATGTTGCATTCTTGAGATTGACCTATTTTCTATGAACAAGGTTTTTCTAAAAAATATTTTTTTAGGTAATTCATTCAGTTTCAGATGGGAATATAAGTAAAAATAAAATACATTTTAAAGAGTATGAACATTTCTTTTTGAGATATTCTAAAAAAATACTTTTTTTCAAGAAAATTAGGATGGTGAAAAAAAGTCTAGTCTTATAAAATTATTATTTTTTTTCTCAGAAAAAAGTTCATTTTAAAAAAAGAAAGTCAAATGTGACACAGTTTGAGTGAGATTGTTTCCAGAAAAATTCAGAATGCCGCTAATAAAAAAAAAAAAAAATCTTTTGTGAACATTTTTTTGCTGTTGCAACGTTTTTGTTTTGAGATGAAATTGTCTGGAAAAAAAACATTTATTCTGTTATTTTTGGGGGGGAGGGACTAATTGCTATATCCAACTAGCAGGTTTTTTCCCCGCATTTATTAGCACAATAACAAACACAAAACAAAAGCAGCAGGTGAACACATTCAAGCAAGAAGAAAATTTGTACATCATTTTTTTTCATGATCACAACACCACCCCAAAAAACAATTTTTGAAGAAAGGAGACTCACGCCTTTTGTCGAGAAGCTGTGTACGTGCTCAATCCGCTTTTTAGAGAAATCTCCGGTCAAGCCTAAATTGTAGTTTGAATGTTTTGCTATCATTTCCAAGCAGGTACGGACGGCACCTATTAGGGAAGATTATTTTCATGGCAATTTTCAAAGAGAGCTAACTTGCGAAAGCCACAAAATAGCAGCGGTTTCGTCCTAAGGCAGCGCTTTTCCACTAAATCCTTCAAAATCCTTGTGAAAACCACCTCATTGGTCAAATTGGCCCAAGCCACAGAGGCTGCTTGGCCCTCAACAGAAAAGACCATTTTCTGGGGGAAGTACAAGTTGTACGATATTGTCGTGTTTTTCCTGGGAGCAAAAAAAATTTTTGGGCCCCCCAATTATTATTATTATTATTTTTTTTTTTATAAAACTTTGTATTTATGGGAGTTTATTATTCGAGAAAGCCCAAATCAGCAAGTGTTTTGCTTTGATGGATAAGCAGTTTTCCCAAGAAATTAAAAAAAAAAAAAAATTTTGTGGGGGCATGAAGTCTCAAAAAAAGTTTACAAAAATAAAAACAATTTTAAAGCATATTTAGGTTGTCTTTTTACATAGTTTTTTCCTCCTGAAGTTCAGTCTTCCAAAAAAAATCAGATAAGTTAGGAGAAAAAATGTTAAAAAAATAAGCCCAGAATTCAAAATTTTTTTTTTTAAGTCATAAAAAGTAGTTTGTATAATTTTTTTTTTTTTTTTTTTGTCTGGTAGTCAATTTTTATTCCAGAAAGGTTTTGTTTTCCCAAGGGGTAAAGTTTGAAAAAAAAAGTCAGCTCTCCATTAGAATTTTTTTTTTTATCAAGACAGTCACTTTTTCTTTTTGGGAAATACAGGTCCTAATTATGAAGTCCTTTACTATTTTTTTGTTTGAAAAAATATATTTGTCATATATATGTACCCACCCTGTCCCCCAAAGATTGTGCTTTTTGGGGAAAAAAAAAAAAGTATCATGTTCGTCGCAATTTCCAAAGGAAGCCGAGTGACATAAGCCTCCAAAATCCAAGAGTTTAGCGCTAATGGCCGCTCTTTGGAAGAAAATCCCGTTAAATCTTTTGTGAAGAGAAAACGAGTGACATCCGCTAACGAGCGCTCCCCAAAGTCAACAACGGGGTTGAACGGCAACTCGACACGACAAAGAGAGACTTAGTCCCTTAAGTGGCAACCGGCGAAGAAAGAAGAAAGCAAAGCGCGAGGTAACGAGACGACACGGGGGGGGGGGGCCAGAATCGCCAAAACCTTTATTGCAAACAATGGAACACAAACAAAACCAAGAGTCCAACGGTGACACACATTCATCTCCGCTTCAGTTTCCGTACCGAAGCACCGGTCGACAGCAAACCAAAAAACACATCTCAACTTTTCAATATTAACATAGAAAAACAATTCCTTTTTTTTATTGAACAATAGAAAAATGGCCAGCCTATGTACAAAACAATATTTCCTCAGATTCTCGCTCGCTC